>NW_024395977.1:29951704-30251704 GCF_016617805.1 Bactrocera tryoni
TTGCATATATAAGTACCATATGCATCAGCAATAGTCAACACACTTTAAAAACACACTGTATTTTGTTTCATATATTTCAGGTTACTCAATTGAAAATTGTCAGTAATCCCTTCGCCAAAGGTTTCCGAGATGATGGAACTAATGATGTGTAAGTACTTGATTTATTTAAACATAAAATATGTTAAAACGAAGTGACAACAGGCAGTTTTGAAGATATTTACTTTTATATGTACGAATACAAGAGATATGGAATGAAATACTTGTAATCTTGCATGCATAAAACGCAGAAATTATGAGACTGATCTTGCTATATGTGTGTAGATATACATATAATCGGGAACATTTATATCGTTTAAGCACATAATTTTCTTGCAATAAAACATTGTTTATGATATGATTTTTGTTTTGTGTTGATAACTTGACCTAATTACACATTAAATACGAGAAAAAGACAGGAGGAAACATCAGACACAATGACGACGCCGAGCAAGTGGATTAGTACAACGTCGAAAAGGGCATCATGCAACATGTTCTTTGACACTGTGCGCCAGCATACAGCTATACAAACATACATATAAGATATGTGGGTGAGAAGGGCGTGTGCGGCAATATAAATAAAACACTGAGATCTAAATCAAACAAATCATTTTCAAAATCAGACTCATCATATTTTAAATGTTGCCTTTTTATACATATGTATATATCTATGTATGTGTGTAAACAAGCCTTAAGTAATTCTAAGAAATGCAGAACAATTTTTGTTTTTTGTAGTCAAAAAATCGTACATCAAAACACTTATAGAAAACTCCCAAAAAATATGCTTTTGCTCTGATTAGAAGCAGAGTTTGGTGTATTTGTGGTATGTATGAATGAGAAGCGCAAGGAATGTAGCATTTTTTGAGGACAAATATAAACAAAATTTCAAATTTCAATTGACGGAGGCGGAGTGTGTGTGTGTGAGATGAAATAGCGGCAGAGAAAGAAGTTGATTGATAGAGGTTGAAATTAGGGTACTTGGCTGGGAAGTAAACAAAAAGACAAAAATATGCTATTCTTTTATGTATTTTATTTAAATTTCTTGAAAAAAATTATTTGACTTGAATATTTATTCGATAAAAAATAGCAATTTGTATACAAAACAAAACGTTTGACCGAAAAAATAGAAATCCAAAAGTATTTAAAATGGAGAAAACGCGCAAAATCGAATATAAATACTTTTTTACCCTAGGAACGTACATACAAGTAGTATAACGCAAATAAATATTTGTTAAAAGCATTCTATGCATGTATGTATGATTAATATTTATGGCAAAAAAATTATTTATATAAATATAAATTTACTCGAGTAAAACTTTCAATGTCTTTGCCTTATTTACCTCAATTTATATTCTTTTTACTATTGTTTTGCAGCACTGCTGGCCCTATGGGCATGTCTCAGATGAGCCAAGAAAGTCAAGCTAGAATGAAGCATCACAATGCCCAGCATCATCACCACCACCAGCAGCAGCAACAGCAGCACATTCAGCAACAGCAATTGAAGGCCAACAGCAAGGATGTAAATTTAGGTAATGCAATATCATAATACTCTTATAATCACAATTTAAGAATGTGCTTACATTAGGGTGAGATAGATTTGTACACTTTCGTTAGGGGTTTTTTTTTTTGTTTTTTTCATATGTAAGAAATTAAGCCACCGCTGACAGTAAAAACAAATTCTACTGCAATGTCTTGTTGTAGAATGACTTAAATGGGTTGTAAACTGTACAGCATAAATTTAGCTGAGTACCATCTGATCAAATTTGAACCGGACTGTCAAAAAAAAAAAAAAAAAATAACATTTTCCTTAATAATTAATACTTATTATCGCCTTTAAAATAGGCTTCTAAGACAATACAAGCATGTCAACGTTTACTCCTCTTTTCCAGGCGCTGGTTATAAGCCTCGTTTGAGATAGCCGTCAGTGTACTCACTGAACTTTTGTTTTTTCGGTGTCGTCTCATTTTTCGTCATTCGATAGATTGTTGATTAGTCTCGATGTCATATTTTTTAACCCATTTCCCACATCAATATGGGATTCTCATCTACATTATCCATTATCAAGAATCTCTTTTGCGACCTCTACTCCAAGTGGTTTGTGCGAAAGATTCAAGTCACACATTCATTGTTAAGCTTCATATCCAAAACCTTAACCAAAATCTATATATATATATGTTATATGTATATCTCAACTATCTTTCTGATGCCAACACGATGATTTTCAAGCACTTTTTTTTTAAATAAAAGGCTTGGCTTACTTCATGGCTCATTTAAATGCCAGTCCGGGTTCATCAGATTCGTGAGTAACTTTGAATAACTTCGAATTAAAATTTTAGAACTATTGATATATTACTAATTTTTGAGTACGTCAAATTTTTATTCTCGGTTAGTATCTATTATTAATAGGTCCATAGTCAAGTAAAAATGTATCAAAAATGTCTTAATTTTTAACACGCTGAATCAATGAACTCTATTTTTTCAGTTTCTTCAGCTATAAGAGTGGTGAAATGTTACTTCGAATTTCTGTTTTCGAAAAACTGAAAAACATAAATATGACGTAATACTTTTTACACCATAATTTTTCGTTAGTAGCCTACTTTTCTCGATGTTCGCTGTAGTGTGATCTATTTTAATAATAGAAATGCTGAAAATTATGATTTTAGGTATTTTTTACAGACCTAAGTATCTTTATTGATTACTGTAACGCAGTCTTCAAGATGATATCTGAAAAATTAATCAATTTTTCAATGATTTTAAATTACATAAATTCCATATTTCTGTGATTTTGAAGATATCATTCAAAATATTGCGTAATAAAGGGTATTGAACCATTTACGTAATATTTTTATAACCTGAATAGGTTATATTTGGTAGTCGGAAAAGGCCTTTCGTATTTCTAATCAAACTTTAACATATTTTTTTTGTATTTATACTATATATACATATATACCGCTAGAGACTTTATTCCATCAGTGTAAATCGAAATTTCGAAATTTCTAGAACGGAAGCGAGCGAACCATTGTGGTGCTACACGAACTGGTTCAGCATCGTGTCCGTAAACTTCACAAATTTCGTTGGTGGCTTGCGTGACAATCTTCTCCTTTTTATATTAAAAAAAATTCAAAATATTGCGAATTTCTTAATTGTTTTCACTCATTTTTGAACAGCTGCAACTTTTTTTCAACTTCCTCGAATTTAATTTTTTGTTAAATGAAGCTTGAAATCTCACATTTCCAAAACTTTATGGCACGACACAATGTGATTGGAAGCACTGGAGTACGACTATTCTATTGGCAAAATACGAAAGACTTTTTCGATTACCCAATATTAAGTTTGTCAGGCACGAAGTTTGTAACACCCAGAAGAAAACGTCGGAGACCCTATAAATTATATAGGCATATATAAATGATAAGCATAAGGTGCTGAGTGCATTTCGGCATGTTCGTCTGTCTTTCCGTTTGTAAATATGTAAACAAGTCCCTCAGTTTTTCAGATATCGATCTGAAATTCGGTCCACGCCCTTTTCTCCCCAAGAAGCTAATCCTTTGTTGGAACTGTCGACATTACACCACTATGGAATATAGCTGCCATTCGAATAGAACGATCGGAATGAAGTGCTTGTATGGAAAATTCTTTTATTTTAATAGATATTTTCAAAAAATTTGGCACGGGGTAATCACCAAAGAAATAGCTGTCATAAAAACTGAACAATCTGAATCAAGTTCTTGTACGGAAAACTTTTTCATTTAACGAGATATCTTCCAACGTTATCGTATTTTCTTGTGTACCATAAATAAAAACTATGAAATTAAGTATAAGGTTGATGTTAAGTACATACGTACTGCGTATACAATGTTATATTTATGACGTTCTCAAACATAATTATTTATGGTTTCGCAATTAAAAAAAATATGAATGGTACAAAATATTTCCAATGTAATTAATACTAAAACTGCTCTACCCTAATGTAAAAATAAAATAACTGAATGTACATTTCATATGCGCACATTTTCGTAAAATATTTCTGACCATATACAAGTACTAAATGAGTATATTCCCCCTGACAGTAAAGCACTTTCAGCGACTCTCCGTAAATCTATCAACACTTGCATTTAACACAATTCATAATTAATTTTTCCCTCCACATGTTGCTTCACTTCTCACAATCTTCTTCTTGCAGCAGTGGCTGAATTGGAAAACCAACAGAACGCATTAATCTCCGCACATGTGATTCAACCAGTAACCGATTCGCCCAGCGCCCCAATCGCTGCCAATACATCACCCGAATTGCTGAGCTACCAACAATGTCTGTCCAGTGGCGGTAGCAGTGGCAGTGCAAACGACCATATAAGCAATGGTTTAATGCCATCCACCAATGGAGGTGGTCATCTTCTTCACAATCATCATCACCATCATAATCACGGCCAACACAGCATCTCACCGAAGCTGGATCATGCTGGCGCAGGCACCAATACTACCACCCCCGCCGGAGTGAGTCCTTATACACATGCCACAGTGGCCGCTCACAATGGCGCAGGCAGTGCGGCCAATGCTGGCGGTCTTATGCCCACAGCACATACACATGCCGCCCACACACATCACACACACTTAAATATGAATCTCAGCGCCGCTGCCGCCGCTCAGAGCCAGATGATGTCGACGGCGGTGACGCAGTCGCATGTGCCACACTCCCAGGTGATGGCCGCGAATATTTATTCGTCGATTGCACAGCCATATGCAAGTGAGAACAGCAATTTCGGTGCGATCTATCATCATCAGCACTACCATAGCGGCTATGGGAATCCCTACGATAAGCTGAAGGTGTCGGGCCACATGCGTCAGTCGCCTGCCACAACGGCTGGCAGCCCAACAGCGATGGCCACGGCGGCGGCAAATGCTTACGGCATTAGTAGCTATCAGTCGTTCTATGGTTCACCGCATCAAATGATGCGTCCCAACGGCTATATTGACTTGGTGCCGAGATAAATATTTTGTTGTGCGTCCTACACGGCATTTTCGAACCAGCGAAATGTTGCAATAATTGAAAAGTCAAATACTATATGTTATTTTTATACTAAGTGCAATTAAATGAGATTAATTAATAATATGTAATAAGTTTTGCTTACACGCAAATGAAAGTATTACTTTGTTGAATTTATGCATTGCATTTTGCATATTTTTCCCACAGTATCGTAAGTAGTTAATCCACTTAAAATCGTGCAACTTAAGCAATATTTGTTTGTGAAATTAGTTAATTTATTTCAATTATGTGTTTATCAAATTTATAGTTTATTTTTAGTTAAATTACCGAGGTATTAAATTTTTGCCATATGCTGTATAATAACGTAGTGTTTTAAGCAATCAACACTTTAATTGTAAATATCATATTTAAATAAATTATGAAAGTGTAAAATTAAATAAATACTTTACTATATACTACTTAAATTCATGAATTAATTGATGGTTCGTTTTTGCACATGTGAGTAATGGGAGGTTAAGGTGACGTAAGACGAGGCAAGGAGAGACTACTTTTGAAAAGCTGCTGCGACGGCATTTTGCAAAAATTCTTTTTCACTTTTGACACTGTGAGAGCCATTGGCTTCAAGTCGAATTAAGATTAATAAGGGAAAAAACGATCTTTATCTGGATTTTGATCGCTCAGTTTGCTATAGTGTTACGACCTGAGAAATGCATTTCGGAGGTTATAGCATTGTCTTGGATAAAAATGCATGCCAAATTTCGTGAAAATATATTGTCGATGTTATGTTTTCCAAATGAAGTGTGAATAGCAATTATTCGTCTGAAGAACAACAAAACGGCAGGGGCCGATGGATTGCCGGTCGAATTATTCAAAACGCGGCGGCGAAGAACTGATAAGGAGCATGCATCAACATCTTTGTAGAATATGGTCGGCCTAAGCATGTCCGACGATTGGGATTTAAGTGTGCTCTGCCCAATCCACAAAAAATGAGACCACACAATCTGCGCCAACTACCGTGGGATAAGCCTCCTCAACATCGCATATAAAGTTCTATCGAGCGTATTGTGCGACTTCATATCATGGGACATTTTCAATCTATTGGTGGAAAGAATAAATCGAACTGTAGAGCTAAATAGAGAAGGCACAATCTTTTAAAATATTGTACATCTGCTGCCGCACGTCGATGATATTGATATCATTGACACCAACATTCGCGCCATTTGGAAACGATGCAAATGGGTCTGGTAGTGAACGAGGGCAAGACGAAATATGACCACGTCACTGTTGACAGTCATAACATCGAAGTCGTAGATGATTTCATCTATCTTGGAACCAGTTTTAAGACCAACAACAATGTCAAACTCGAAATCCTATGCAGAATAAGTCTCGTCAACAGGTACTACTTCTGACTGAGTAGTCAATTGAGAAGTAAAGTCCTCTCTCGACGAACATAGACCAAATTCTACAAGTCACTCATTATTCCCGTCCTTCTATATGGTGCAGAGGAAAGACAATGATGAGTCCACGTTACGAGTTTTTGAGAGAAAGATTCTGTAGAAGATTTATGGTCGCATTGGTAACGGCGAATATCGTATTCGATGGAACAAGGAGCTGTACGAGTTATACGACGACATTGACATAATTCAGCGAATCAAAAGACAGCGGCTACGCTGGCTAGATCATATCGTCCGAATGGACGAAAAAACCCCAGCTCTGAAAGTATTCGACGCAGCACCCGCCGGGGGAAGCAGAAGAAGAGGAAGACCTCCACTTAGTTCGAAAGACCAAGTAGAGAAGGACCTGGCAACACTTGGTATCTGGAACTGGCGCCAAACTGCGAAAGGAAGAACGACTGGCGCGCTGTTGTTAACTCGGCTATAACCGCATAAGCAGTGTCTACGCCAGTAAAGAAGAAGTTTGTATGTCAACTATATGCTTTAGTTATCCGATCTCTACAATTTCTTCGGAGATTGCATTATTGCCTTAGACAATAACCCATGTCAAATTTTGTGAAGACCTCGCGCAATATGAAAAAGATTTCCATACACGCACGTGATTCCAATAGTTCCAATTGTATGGCAGCTATATTAGCGGTTCCGACAAATGAGCAACTTCTTGAGGCGAAAAAGCACAAAAACTGAGGGGCTAGTGATACTAATATACCCCGTCCAGGGTATAAAAAAACACTAGTGGTATATTCTTTTCATATCGTTAACTTCAAAACTTTCTATTCTTATCATTTCAATCTTCCTTTGACGCGATAATGTAGAAAATGCTTCAAAATACTGAGGTATTTAAACAATTCCGAAAGCAAGCCGAAGATGAAAGGTGATCTTAAATTGCCGAAATAAGAATGGGAAAAAATGTAATTAATATTGAAATATGCGAACAATTACAACATTACAAGAGGACAACATACATAGGATATTGGTAAATGACGAATGGATGGAAAAGTCTTTCTCACAAGCTTACTGAGAGGAAATGTTCGAATTGTTTCAAATTATTCAGGTCAAGCAAGACCTGTTTTTCACTCCTTGCTGTTTATCCTATCCATCAAACCTGAACACGGGTTTAAGCCGTGTGAAAACAATTAACTGATTTTAGGCGAAAAAGCTTGATGCTGTAGGTTTTTGTATAATTTGAGGTTTCAACCGGTGGGGATTCGACTCATGATTCTCTGAATGATCATCAAGAACTTTTTGAACTATGCTGCGCCAGTCGACTATCGAAAATATTATAATGAAATGGAGGTAGAAGATCCACACGCAAAAGTTGAGGTCTTCTTAAGTTTGTCTTGGAAAGAATCGTGCAAAAAAATAATTCATCTTAAAAAAAATATTTTTGTGAAAAAGTCACAGCAGCATCCATACTGCATTTGTTAAAACATAATACTTAAATGTTTTGATTAAAAAATATTTTTTTTGAAATCTTTAAATTACTAAATAATTTCTAATTCTTGAGTCCACCATCTTGTTTCAAAAGAAATATAGACAGGCCTTCATACTATGCGTATACAAAAATGGCTGCATAGCTTAATCACTATTGGTGCTTTGCACTTGAAACGAACGAAAAATGGCTGCATACAGCATAATTATAATCACTATTGCAGGTGCTTTGCAATTACAAACGATCGAAGGTATTCATATTGGATTGTAGTGAATAATGCTAGAGACCAAAAAGTACCTAGGAATTGTTTTCCATAAAAAAAGAAGCGAGTTGTATTAGGCAGACGGAAAACGCGGAAGATAAACAAATATTTACACACAGTATGTAGGAAGTGGGATAATTAAATGGTTTCTTATGGAAAGGGAAAAAAGAAGGTTGTATAGACACATACAAATGTACATATGTATGTTCCTCCAAGTTAAATGGTAGTATGTGTATTTTTCTGTTCACACAGAGTTTGTGTTTGTTAGCTTGTAGCTCGCAATCGTAACTTGGCGTAAGAAAAATGTATGGTAAAATGTGATTGAATAAGTCAGGGACGAATATTAATTTCTGTGTGATGCTCTCTAATAATCCCATCTTAATAATTGAAATTATAAGAAATTTATTATAAACTAATCTAAACTCGCGGCTCCGCTCGCTCTTTGTTGTCAAGAATATCAAATATCGTGACAACAATACAATGGAATAGTTCAATTGGCAATTTACGTTTTTTATTGACTTCGTAAATAACTTAAGGAATAGTACATGCATAAATATGTATGACATAACAACATTTTCAGTCTCTGCATCTGCATCGTATGTATATCGTTACACATATACATAAATATGTATGTATATGCTACTTGTTATAGTGAATAACAGTGCAGAAGTAGAGCAGAATAGGGCGCGTCTCACGCTCTATATCTGATAATATGGTAATCTTTTGTTCAGCATTCATCGAATATAATTGCAAAATCCACGGCTAAAACACAGATACTATACGTAAGAACGCTACGTGATCGTTCCTTTTAATTATTGCATTGTTCTGTGCAATGCTTCACGAATATTTGACAGTTATTATGCACTCAACAACTATCACGTTGAATTTTTCTTATTCAGCATTACTAACTAGCTTAGTGAATCATACGCTATATGTATGTACATATGTGTATGCTAACAAAAAACCACTGTACCCCGCCAGTGAAGCTGTGTGATTTTATTTTGTATTTTTGAAGAAAATAATGTTCTAATGATTCTTACATGAATATTGAATATGGGCTTATGTTTTGAAATATATATTTTTTTATTTATGAATTGTTGTGACTTTTAACATAAAACAATAGAAAGTAGCCTATGCTCGTCCCGTGGTAGCAAGCAACCACATTACCAATTTTCAGCCAAATCGGTTCAGCCGTTCTTGAGTTATAAATACATATAGACATAAATTGCAAAATCGCGGGCGATTTGGCCAAAAAGGCCGCCGTTGGGAGCTTATCCAGAACTAAGGGAATATCCGTGCAAATTTTCACGTCTTTCCGTGCTGTGGTTCGAGCGTAATGCACGGACATACAAAAAAGGCTTACATTTTTAGATATAAGATTTACTTCATATGATTTTCTACATTCGTAGGTCACACGATACAAATAAGAATAATTTAAATAATTAAATTGAAGAATTCTATAGATAATATAAGACAGTAAATTACAGAGAACTCTCTTTCTCTGCAAAAACCTGATCCCTGATAGACATTAGTCTAAAAAAAAATATACTAGAAGATTTTGAAAATATATTGTAAACTAGTTTGTTAGAAAGGAAAAGTGTACAGAAGAAAGTTGGCTTTAGCTAAGCGAATATGCCAAAAGTGGTTTACACGATTTAAAAGTGGTGTTTTTGGCTTTGAATATCATAAACGCCTTGAGCTGCCAAAAAAAAGTTTGTAGATGAAGAACTGGAAGGATTCCTCCATGAAGATTTTTGCCAATCACAAAAACAGATCGCAAAATCTTTGGGTGTCACTCAAGCAGCCATTTGAAAACGCTTAAAAGCAACCGGATACATTCCTGAGCACGAAAATTAGGTGTCATATGAATTGAAGCCAAGAGTCGTTGGAAGACGATTTTGCATGTCAAAAATGTGAGTTTCGATTCCTACAAAAAATAATTTTTGCATCGGGATAGCATCTGTTGATGAAAATTAGGTCCAGCAACGACAACCCTAAACAGAAAAATTATAAGTGAAACCTGGATACCAGCCGACTATCTATATCGCCAAAGTATTTGGTCAGATCAAAAGCGCATGCTGTATTGTGAGCTTCTAAAAATCAGGTAAAACCAATTAATGATGAACACGACTAGACACAATAATTTTTCTTCATGGCACAAGTTTCTACCATCATATTTCAAGTCTGCTTTTGTAGAACTCAGCTCTCTGCGGAAACCACAGTCAGATGGAGCGATGGGGTTGCAAATATCATACTTTATCAACATTGACATAGTTCAGCGAATTAAGAGACAAAGTGGCTGCGCTGGCCGGGACACAGTACCCGCAGGTGGAAGTCAGAGCAAGAGGAAGACTTCCACCTCCGTTGCTGAAAGGCCAGGTACAAAAAGACTCCTGGCTACACTTGGAATCTCCAAGTGGCCAAACAGAGGAAAGGAAGGACTGTCTAAAGCAGAAGAAGAATAGTTTTATAGACTGCAAAGGTGGCAGATCTTAAAGTAGGGCATTCTAAAGGGCAATAAAACTTTTTTTTTTATAAAATTGTGTTAGAACTTCGTTTTTTGGAAAATGTCAAGGCTTTTAAAGATCTGTATTGCATTTAGTATTTTTTTAAAACAACCAAATGTCTGCCGTGAGCAAAAAATAAGGTTTTGGAAAATTACATGATGTTAAAATATATATTTTTGAAAATTATATTTTAACAAAAATCACCAAAATGATTGACTGTACGTGAAATGTGATTATATACACCGCTTCCTGAAAAAATCTGAAGCGCATCAACCTTGTGTTGGCGTGACATTTCTGAAAATGACAGCTAAATCATTAGTAACGGCAATTTTCGAAACATAGACAAGAGAACACAAATAAAGTAATATACATATGTACGTATTGAAATAAGGTGAAAGATATTTTTGAAGCATAAACTCATATTTAGTATGTACATATGTATATACATATATGCCATGGAACTAATGATAAAAAGTTCAATATTTAAACTCGGGTTAATTATTATATATCTTCTCATAAAAAAATATATGTTTAAGGGCAACAGCTGGTAAATGCAATTTCTAAAGACTTAAGAACATAAGTTACATAATTTGTTCTACTCGCCAAAAAACAACAAAGAAAATTATTTATTACTTTAGCTTCCTACTGATCTTCAGTTCCGTTTGTCGGCAAAAAATATAGAGTCGAAAAGCGAATGTCCTCATATCCGCTGAAATTATTTAAACGGCTTGAATAAACAAAATAAGTGCCAAAGTAAAGAGTGACACACACACATACATGTGTATATATGTATATATTATATATATGTATAATCTGTTACTGCAACAGACAAACGCTGAATGGCGAACTGAAAGTGATTCTATATACTAGTTAGCCATAAATCGCAATTCGAGTGTAAACAGATTTGTTTGTTTTACCTCGTCTCATTTGTCACACAAATAACGCTTTGGTATCATATTCGAAAATGCCAAAACAAAGATCTGATGACAAAAAACGAAAACGAAATGAAACTAAAATCACAAAATCTACTTTCGCTCGTCTACGTGTAGCATCTTTCAAGTGCCACAGATCACTTCGTAGCCACTTGAGTTACGCCACACGTTTTATCCACACACACACTTACAAACATACCATCACACATTTCCCCTATCACTTCAAGATGTCACCGTTATTATGTATTGTTGTTTTAGTTGGCGCTGGTGTTGTTAGCTAGGTTTGTCACCGTGGCTCCGCAGTCCTGTGAAACTCATCTATGAATCGATCGTGCCTGACAGCCGCCGCCTCACAGCTGAACTGCCACTGCACAGCAAACATGCGTGCGGTAGGTCTTTCGGCAAATTTTGAATGGTTTATCGATTCTAAGTGAATTGAACTTGTAAGCAGTAAATCTTCGAGGCTGTACGCCGGTCTTTATCCAAAAATTACCTTCTGGTTGATGGTTTTACAGCCAGCATCGGTGTCACATTGCTCCTTTTGACGTTTAGCAGTGACCCATTTTTGTGATTATCTGCATAACGGATTTGTGTGAAGGAGTTTACATGTTGTCGTAGAATTCTTTTGTGGTGCACCGGTGTCAATTCTTGGATAGCTAATTTCACATTGCATTGAAGTTTGAAGGCATTATGTTAAAGAGGATTTCTTCTTTTATAAGATGAGGTTGATATACAGTCGTTTCACTAACTATTTTGTTGAAAGTATTGTCCATCTAAAGCTTTAGCATTTCTCCGTCTTTCATAAAATTTGTGGATTATATCCCAAAAGAACTGCGCTGCGGTCAATAATGAATTAAGCCAAATTTTTATACCCTAGTCTGATATGAAACGTGTTCCAATGAGGGTGTTTTGCATTGAAAAGGGCAAAGGTGGGTGAAGCAAAACTTCCTAGCGACTATTTTTCAAAGGTGAATTTTGTCCATTTCATCACCTTCAAAGTAATCCCCTCCCGCTGCAATACACTTATGTCAGTCATCATAGCACTTGGAAAAATCCTCCGCCGTGATGGCCATCGGAGCCTTCTTCGATTCAGCTTTTATATCCACAAATGAGTCAAAACGATGTCCTCGGAGTGGTCATGTGAATTTGCTGAATAGCCAGATGTTACATGAAGGTAAATCAGGCGAATGCGGTGGTTGCGGTCCGATATTAGTTGAAAATGTGGCGAAATTATCACGAATAACCAATGCAGTATGAGATGGTGCATTATCGCTCTTCTCTGAAACACTCGTATCTCAAACACTAATAACAGTACTACCAACTTACAGAAAAAAATTACCAATTCGAAAAACACGCGAAATATAAATTAAAAATTCACCTTTCAATTTGATCACAGTAGTAAGAATTAAAAGAAAACTCGCAAAAGACTTTTTCAGGTACAGAATTCGATATATTTAAGTGACAAAAATTATTGTTGTTTACCCTTCAAATGAACAAAATGTATTGAAAAAGATACACAAAAACTAGAGATTCCCCCGCAAGTTTGTAATATTGGAATGATAATCGAGTTATGCCGACTTTTGACAAACCAAACGAATATAGTTAAAGAACCATATATTTTTTCAAAGTAAAGCCAAGTAAATCTCCTCCGGAATGTTACTTCCGACTAATTCGCAAAGAAACATACCAGAAAGGCGGAAAAGTTTATATCGTTTCAAAGAAAATTATTTTATACAAGTTGCCACCTGTAAACCGTTCCAGGTTTTGAATACCAATTTTTAGTTCGGCTTATTATTGGTATTAAACTTTGCCTCTGTTCCGGCAAATTCTTCATTGCCGCTAAATTTCATCCCAGTGAGCATTCTCATGAAATCTGAGATCATTAAAAAGGCGTGGATGGCCAGATCCCTAGAGTACGATCGAGGCGAAAGTAATTGGATGCCTAAATTATAGCTATTTTATCATAGTTATTATTGATATGTCGCATGATGCATTATTTAATGAAATAGTACTTTGTTCCTTTGAGCCGTTTCCGCGATTTCAGTAAAATTTGTTTTCGACAATAATCATATATTAATATATATTCTGGTAGCACCTTCGCCTTAGTTTATTCTATAATACCACTATTGCCACCTAAATTTTCGGACCCCATAAATACCATATTTAAATAAGTGGTAGCAAAAAAGCTACAGAATCTTCTATTCAAACTCTAGAAGCCCCGCCAAATCTCTTTCAAAGTGCAAACGATAAATTGTCACAATTATTTTAATTACATATATCATTATTAAAATATTATCTTAATTCCCGAGCCTAAGGTATATACTTTCTAATTGATAAATCTCTGTAGAAAATCTTATCTTATAGCTCGTTTTTGAAACACCCATAAATTTTCTTCGTTCATCGTATTTTTTGACAAGAGACAATACACAAAAATTTGCTTCTATTTCAAGTTCAAGTAGCTGTGCAATCTTTAATGTCGTTGAGTTGAGCGTGGCACCCCTTTTATGTAGACAGAGCGCCTACACGCTTATACTATTTCAGGGACGGTATGCTGCGGCCGGGAGGAGACCATGCGTGCCTTCATGGTTTTATGGTTCAATACGCGTGTGCAAGGAATACGATTGCCTTATGGAATAAATAATGTAAACACAAAGTATTGCCAGCACATGTACATACTTACATACCTACTAAACCATGTGTTAGTATGTGTGTATGCTACAACAATGTAAATCGGCGTGCACAAGTCAATGTGGTAGACACGCCCACGCTTGTTAAAGAATTATTAGCTACTTGACTATATGCAACAGTTACTCAATAAAAAAGGAAACGCCTGTACTTGAGGTCGCTTTTAAGGCACCTTTTCATGCGGCAGTATTTTTGACCTTCGATATTTGGTTAATGTTGGATTAATCGGTACAACAAATAATGTTTCAACTGTGCCAAATTTGATATGTTTCGAAAAAAAGTCAAAGTGTAAGGCATTTTCAATGATTGATTTCTAGTGGTTTTTTTAACGGATCGAGTTAATTATTGTATTTTACATACCACTAATCTTTTAAGGCATGTTTCTTACTAGGTAAAGAAACATAATCCCCTAGGAATTGGTAGGAGGCAAGATGTATATGGGTAAAAGAGGGTTTGCACACGCTATTGGAATCCTGAATGTATATAATTGATAAGACCTTGGAAGATACGATCTCTTATTAATAATAACCACAGCAGGGGAACGAGTTAATATGATTAAGAATTAACATTCACTGAATAAGTCCAACATCTTTATGGGAATTGTGTGTCATTCAGCTATCAGGAGATCTCGGAGAGCCTTATATGTGCTTAATTCACTACCAAAAACATACAATAGACTGCGTTAAGTAAGCATCAAAAGTGTTGCCATTGCAAAGCCAGGTACGGTGATTATTAGTATAGATTATAAGGTTTAAAACCAATTCTATAATGAAGTGATAAATGAAGAGCATGTTTCCAATGGGGTCCGGATGTGAACTTTTCGAGGACGTGGTCTTTTTTTATAAAGCCAATTACGCCTGTAAAACCAAGCGGAAAAACGGTGGCTCAGTCCGAAGAGGCTAAGTTGGAAAAGGAAACGAGGCGAGAAAAAGGTATTGTGCCGAGGGAGAAGAGCTTCAAATTTATCAGGCAGTTTCCACATAATCTAATTATATCCTGAACAAGCTAAATTAAGTTAGCCATGAAGTTTGTAGCACCCGTAATGAAACGACCGGAAACCCCATGAAATAACGGGTGATCAAAGTAAATGTACTCAATAGCCTTTTTTTGACAGATCACGCGTGAGTCGTGTCAAGCTATCATGTTATTTTCGTTCAGTATTTTTTTGGCATTTCATCATGGAAAGACTAACCCTTGAACGACGTTAATAAAACGTTGAAATTTATTGCGAAAATTCACACAAAGAATGTGTTTCGCATGCTCCGCTTAACTTATTGTCAACATAATCGGCCCACTGAGCGTACTATTTATTCGCAATACCATCACCCATCTTGAGACCCAGCATTCCTTATTGGATAATATTTGAATAGATCACATACAAAACGCAGTAAAGAAAATATAACAACCGTTGGTGAGAGTGTATACATAGAAGCCCAATTCTGACTTAATGTAAGCAAGCAAAATTGCCACATTCGAATGAAGAGCAACCTGAAGAGATTCAAAGAACTGCCATTTCAACCAGAAAAATAACGGTTTGGTGTGGTCTCCGTCAATGGCGACCATTATCGTGCCATGACAACCGCTTATTTGATGCCAGACAATTGATTTCAACGAAATGGCGCCACTTCCCACAAATCACATTAATTGATTTATTGAGAGAAGACTTCGGTGAGCAGATAATTCCACGTTTTGGGCCGGTCGACTGACAACCAAGATCATGTGATATCACACCGTTAGACTTTTTCCTGTGGAAATGCATATGTAAAGTGGAAATGTATAAGCGGACAATCTCGCTTCGATTCAGGCCTTGGAGCAAAACACCACGCGTGCCATTCGCCAGTTAACAGTCGAAATGCTCAAAGGAGTCATAAAAAATTGGACTCAACGGATGGATCATCTGAAACGCAGCCGCGGCCAACATATGAAAGAAATAATCTTCAATAAATAAATGTCAAAGAATGTTCTTTCAAATTATAACATTTTCCATAAAATTTGAAGTTTTTTCTTTAAAAAAAGTAGGAAACCTCGAAATGGATCACACTTGACATATCAGCGTAACGAGCTGACTCGATTTATCCATGGTCAGTTATCTCCGATCACCTGGATAGTGGATGGTGAAAGTCGAAAATGCAGCGTTCGTTAAAGCAGAGGTTCGCAAATAAATTCTGTGTGAAACTCTGTAAATCTGCGACAGAGACATGACACAAGACAGAGTCATGGATCTTTGAGTATGATCCCGAGACAAAGGGGCAATCTTCCGAGTGGCACACTCCGGCGTCTCCTCGCCCAAAAAAGGGAAGAACCAGCAACTCAAAAGTGGAAACGATGCTCATTGTCTTTTTTAACAACAAAGGCACCGCCCGCCATGAATTTGTTCCTCCTGGACAAACCGTCAACGCCAAGTTTTACATGGAAGTCCTCAACAGACACCAAGGAAGGGTCAATCGTGTCCGACAAGACGTCACAGCCTATTGAAAGTTGCACCACGACAACGCCCCGGCTCACACCGCCTTTCTTGTGAACAGCTACCTAACCAAGGCCGGCATCCCAACACTTCCGCAGCCGCGTTGTTTCTTTGCCTGAAAAGACCGATTAAAGGCAGGCATTTTGAGACGATCCAAGCATCATGCACTTCGGCTCTCAAGGCTATTCCGGAGGAAGCCTTCCTTGACGCCTTCAATTGCATTGATGCAGAAGGAGCCTATTTTGAACGATTTTAAAGAATTGTAACGATTGGTTCAATAAATTTTTTTAAATCAACTCCTATTACTTTCCGGACAATTTTGATAAGAAATTTAATTTCTGTAAACATTTTAAAATTTGTTTTTTCAGTGTACCTAGCATATTATTTTTTAAAATTCAGAAAATCGAAATAAAAATGTTCGGCAAAAATTTGTCGGCTTTTCAAATTTGTCGCCCTTGACTACAGCCTACTACTCAGCCTGCTGATATATCCGTAAAACTAGTCATTCAGTTTTTCATATAAAGATCTGAAATTTTGCTTTTTCTACCCAAGAGGCTGATTATAATCAGAAAAGCCGATATCGGACTACTGAAGTTTATAATTGTCACACAATCTGAGCGATCAAAACCATGTCCCTGTATGAAAAACCTTTTCATTTGAAAAGACATCTTCATGCAATTTTGCGTGGATTATTGTTTAAGGCAATAGTACGAACGGTACAATCTCCAAACAAATTCTTCAGATCGGACCACTATGGCATGTAGCTGACATACAAAATGACCGATAAAATATGTTTTTGTATGGAAATTCTTCTCAAAGATAAAAGGTGCGAAAAGTAATCATCTGGGAAAATCTATAATTTCCAATTTACAGCGCCAACCAAGCTTGCGTTATAATAACTCCGCTCACTATTAATGCCAAGATTGTATCCTCTGAAAAACCTTTGAAAACACTTACGACAATTTCAACACCATTTAAGTACAAGAAAAAAAGAATGATCTCTTTCTATCGACCTGATTGTGCCACATTTCAAGCAATCTCTCGTTTTGCACTTGCCTCCTGCTAAGCGTTGACAGCGTTCGCCAAGTGTGGACGCTGCATTCGATTTTGCAACATATATGTGCGGCATATGTATTTGTGAATGTATGTATGTATGTGTGGCACCCCTTTGTGACAACCACTGATAAATGTTGCAACTACTGTCACAGCTACTTACAACAAAGTTAAATGGCATTTTTTTACGAGGCGTGAACAGCAAATTACGAAATTTATGCATTTTTATAGCGAAAAATGGACACATTTTAAGCCTCTAAGTAGTCGGCAGCTATGTGCATAAGTATGTATGTGTGTGTGTGGCGGGTATTTATTTATTGTTTCGTTTTTTATAAAGTGTTGCTGGTGCGTCGCATCATTGCTGCTGACAATTTCAGCAACATTTATTTCGCACAGACACACATACACACACACTTGGCATATACCGAATATTTATGCCGTTTGTTTTAACAATTTATCAATGTACTTGTTGCATGCGCTACCATAGGAATCAAAGAATGCACAACAAATTGCGGCCACCGTTCATTTACTTTGGCTCATCAATTAGCGCGCCACGCATAATGGCATGCGCCAGCACACAACCACAACAAAACCAACTACAACTACTTCTGGTTGCTCACTTTCGGTTATACTTTGCGGCTGGCTTCAACATCATTGTCACAACACCAGGCAAGGCGGGCAATGCTGCGGTTTAATTCATCGGAAATTGAGCGCGTAATTCAAATTCAAGCAAACAGCAGCAGCCATCGAAAATTTATAATCACTTCCAATACGCATGGCAGTGCAAGTCTATTTGGGCTTGCAATAGGAAGTTAAAAGCAATTAAAAGTGGAGGCGCTCTGGCTGCTGCTCGCAGGCACCAACAACTGCAGTTGCGCCTCTGGGTGTCATACAAATGCAGTCTTCATATGTGTATGGCATATGCACTGCCCTTTCATATGTTGCATGCTGCACCATCAACTCTTAAACCATAAGGTAGCTTCATTGGCTCGATCCTGCCTTTTTGTTGCAGCTTTGAGAGTGATGAAATGTTCGAAAATTAATGCCATCGATGACGTGAATGAAATGTTTTTCTCTTGTTTCCTATTCATAGGCATATGCAAACAATAAAAGCAACTCCGCGCACATACACAAACAGACACACATTCATACAGCTGCATTTGATCGCGTGTGTTGTGACTTTCCGCCCTCGGTTGCTTCCAATTGGAAATGCCGAGCACAACACTGCGCTTCGTTCGACTCAAAATAGCAATGAAATGAAAGAAAGGCACATAAAAGGGACACCAGAAGTTATGAGAATATTATTGCCAACTGTTAACAGATTTGTGATTCGTTTGGATGCTCGTATGTTTTTGTTTGCTTGCGCTACTGGCGGAACTCATACAAATTTTCCTTCCTGTTTGCTGCGGAGATCAGTAAGTGGATTTGTTGTTGTTGGAGTTGACAAAACATTTTCGATATTGCGGTATTGAAAGTTTTACGACCAAACTTTTTGGGATATTCAACTAAATATGGAAGTGTATGGAGTAGCAAGTTTGGCATGCAGTGACATTCGACGACTGGATACTCATAAAACGGAGTACATAAATTTTTTAATACTTATCAGTTTCGATGAAACATCTTAATATCTAAATCAGATTGCTTTATTTCGAATTATATCATTGCTTAGAAGTTGGTAGCTAATTTAGTTGTTGCTTTGTCCGTGCTCTTCTTATAAAGTGTTAGGTTTAATGGGTTAAACAAAAATTTCAAGTCAAAAAATACACTTTTCTTTGTGAATTTTTCCTGAAGAGCAATACATATTTTTTTTATTATTTTAATAATCGGTGACTCATTTGAAAAATTTTAGATTCGCTTGATTCCGTAGCCGATGCACAGGGAAACTTCCGAAAAAGGTGGCTGGCAGTGAGGAAGATTTTTTTGTTTACAATTAATATTTTGATTTTTCACCAAAAAAAAAAATAGTTTTTTGTTATTTCTTCGATCGTTATCTGTCAAATACATATATCTAAAATAATTGTCGCATGAGAGTTTTACATCGAACGTTTCGAGAAAAAAGCGTTTAACCGATTACACTAAGTTAAAAAATTCTTACAAATAGTTCGTATCTTCGAAAATAATTGCGGGATCAGCTTCAAATCGACAAGAAGATAAATTCCGGCTGCACCGAAGCTATAATACCCTTCACAGTTTGTATGACAACTATTTGCTATAGTGAACAGATCCAAACAATATTCGAAGATTGAAGTATTAACTTCAACAATAATGTCTTCCAAATTTCGTGAAAATATCTTGTCAAATAAAAAAGTTTGATTTGAGTTGGTCGGTTTGTATGACAGCTATATGCTACATTGGTCCGACAGATGAGGTTCTTGGAGAGAAAGGAAAACTTCATCTAAAAAATTGTGGGACTACTTGGCGTACATATATAAAGAAAGACAGACAGATAAACACGGTTAAAGTGGTGTCTTTTTCCTCATTTTCTAAGCAAATTACCACAGTAATGTATATATTTTATAAACCATCAGAAAGTAGAAATATCAGCAAACATAAAGCCCACTGGTTTTCTTTTTAATATCTGAAATTTGGAATTGAGATTTTTTGATTAAAATTTTTTTGCTTCTAAGTCGATATAAGGTTCCCTTCCTAATATTTTAAATTAAAAAATAACTTGTATTCGGGACATAAGTAAGTAAGTTTACTCAAAGTTTCGTGAATGAACGAATGTGGGTAGAAAGTAAAAACCATAAACATGGATATTTGCATTTTTCACAACAATTTCGAGGTTATGTATAAAAAAAGTCTATATACAAAAGTTACTGATATTTTAATTATCTACAACATTGTCATATAATTTTTTCCATAGGGCTCATAGTTTTGCCGGAAATCGAGATAAACCGTTTTTAACCCTTAAAAATTCGACCATGCCTTCCTCACCCTTTTCCCGACCTCAGATCGCCCATAAATTATTTTTACTTTAATGCTTGTTATTTAGTCGGTTGGGATGGTTTCATCCTACTATAAATTTCTTTCTTTTTATAATTTTCAAAGGCTTCTGTACTAGTCTACGCGAGAAACTAGAGTGACCCTTGCGCAGCTTCGTCCTGGAACCTGTAACAGGTTAAACTTCTACTTATCCAGAATAGAACCTGACATAACAAATAAATGTCCAACGTGCAATGGGTATCCGCATAACACTAGCCTCCTCTTTGCTTGCCCTGCTAACCATATTCATCTAACACCCTTCTCCGTTTGGTCCGAATCCGACGAAACAGGCCTGCAATTGGATGACGTCGATGACAACTTATCTAATCCTTACCACTCCATACAAACGGGTGTAAGGTACCCATTGCAACAACAACTAACCCATTTCAAGACAATTCATATCTGTTACATATGTATGTATGTATATAATTGCAAAGCTTATTTCTCCTAATTTGTAATCTACTTCTATGAATTTCCATTTGTAAAAGAATGTTAAAAATTGTAACAAGTCACTTACATTTTTACATTCTGGATGTTGCTAAACAAATAGTATAGCACCTATTTACAAGATAACACTCTTAATCACATATTTAAACACAAAATATAAAATTTATTAACTGTGAACGCAAACATTGGATAAAACACAACTACAAGTATTTCCGCCAATTTATACAACAACAATATACGATCCACAATAATTTCTATTCCCACCCATGTGATAGTGCGAACTTGGCAGCACTGTAAATACCAAAATCAGCTGCTGCTACTATCATCCAACATTTTACTACTTAAACGTTTGTTTGTGAAATACGCTTAATTTTTGGCAATAATTCTAGTTCTAAAAAATAAATAATAAAAAACAAATAAAATGAGTGAACCATCTACGCCAAACACACCTGGAAGTCAAGCGCTTGTGAAACTTAAGGAACGTGACAAGGGTTTGCAAGACTTCAAAGTTCCTCTGTCCGGAGCAGTGCGCAAAAAAACTAAACAAAAAATACTCACAGAGGAAATGTACATCGAAGAGCTTTCTAAAATTATTCAACGGGATTTCTTTCCACATTTGGACAAATTGCGTGCACAGAATGACTACTTGGACGCGATGGAGCGTAAAGACTATGCACAAATGGAAGCAATACGGGCCAAATACAGTGGTCGCAGACCAACCGACAGAAGCTGTATGTACAAAATCTGTCGGAAAGATATGTGTATACTTTTTATAACGAATATCTATAACTTATTTTATATTAATTTACAGCTATGTCTCCAGCTACTTTTGAGACACCAGCAAGTGCGAATGGAATTGTGACACCGCGACATGAAAGCAATGATGTTTCAGACACACCCAAATCCACTTTATCCATTTCTTCTAAAACATCAAGAATAGACGAGGGAATTAAGTCTATATCAGACAAACATTCATTGGATTCATTTTTACAACATTACACCAGCGAGGACAATTATAGTTTCCAAGAAATCATAGATACTGCTGACGAGAAATTGCGACAAAAGTTTGCCGTGCTTTATAATGAAGAAAAGTTGTCAGCCGATAAATTAGCACGCGCTTTAACTTTGCCATCAATTGAAAAACAGTTTGAAGAACCCGATCCTTTAAGAAAGGTAAATCATGTATTTACGACCATATAGCTTATCAAATTTTCACATGTTGACCTTCTATTATTACAGATTGAAACTTGGTCATACACAAATAAAAACTCCATTATGTACATCCCCGATGGTGTAGATCTTACCGAGAGAGAACGTGTGGAAGCTGCAAAAAGGCGCGAAATAATAAAGCACAATGCTACACGCCTCAATTCAAATCCTTTTGCTGAAACAGCTAATCAAAAGGCAAACAGCGAATTAGTTAAATCCCAATCACAAGCGCTTATGAATAAAATTGGCTTAGATGGCAACGTCATAACACCCGGAAACGAGAGTGAAGGTCCTCAAGTGCGTGGTTTCAGTCTAGTGAAAACGCCTTCGCCACGGCCAGGTGAAGCATTTTCACCACTCATGACGTGGGGTGAAATTGAAGGTACACCCTTTCGGCTAGATGGTTCTGACACACCAGTACGTCCAAATGTGGGACCTGCTTTCACAATTACTGAAAATTCACGACGTGAAAATATTGCTTTGGCTTTGGCTGAAAAAGTTGGTGAAAAGATGCGTGCGCAAAAGCAAAGGGCCGCTGATACAGCACGTAAGAATATTAATTCACCATTCATACGTTCAAATATGGAACGATTGGCTTCAATGTCACCGGCAGCAAGACGACTAGCCACTTCCAAATTAGGTTTAAATACAACGCCGCTTATGCCCACACCACAACGTACACCAAGCAAAGCTATGCACAGAGCCGCACCAATGCCAAAAGCCCGTAAAACACCATCAGGTAGCGCTGGAACCAGCTCCGCGCCAAGCACGCCGAAACAGATTAGTAGTGGCAAATCAACATTAACCGATGATTTGCTGAAAATTCCTACAAAACGATTGCGTGCCTCAGATTTCTTTTGAACTGGTGCAAAGCATATTTGCGGAAATGAATGGAAATTATATAAATTAGTTTACAAGTAAGCGTACAAAAGCGAATGTGTGGTAACATAGGACAAGTTTACTAAAACACTAATAAGCATATTTAAGAATAAAAATAATTGATGAAATAAGTAACGATAGTTGACTAAAAATCCTTTGAAACTAAATTATTATAAATATAATTGTTTTGATAAATAAAACAAATTTATATTAAGTTCCGAAAATGCTTTCCATTATATTTATTTATAATTTATGTACACCCGAATTATTGTATATATTTTGTACAATTATTTAGAGCTAAATGTAAATGTTTGCTAAAATTTGAGACTGACCTAAGTAGCACTTCCCTGCATTATATTGTGATTTTGCATACTTGAATTGTATTCTCTCACTCATCATAGTAGTCCACATGATCACCAGTTTTGAATTTTTGCTCCTGTAGCACCTGTAGGAATTTTGCCGTTGTTTGTTCTGGAGTTAACATTGTTTTGTTATCTCGTTGCTTTTTGAAAAGACCAACCAATTCCTTATTGGTTGATTCTCGCTGAACCTGCTCTGTCATTTCCGTATCAATTGCACCTGGTGCATAATTCAATACAACCACATTATCCAATGCTTGTTCGGTGGCGAGAACACGAAAATACATCTCCCTAGCTGCCTTGCCGGAACAATAGAAACTCATCGATGCAAATGGTTCAATGCCACATTTTGATGTGATGTTCACCACCACTTTGGGTGTACCACTAAAAACACGGAAAAACTCACAATTCAGCGAGATCACAGAGAAAACATTCACATAATAATATTGTTGCCAAACATTGGCGTCGGACACGTCCACGGCACTTTTCGACACATCACCCACTGTACCAGCATTGTGTATGATAAATGCGCGTTCAAAGTCGCTTATTTTACTCCTTTCAATGACTTCTCCAACAGTTCGCGGAATTGTGTTGCTGTGACGAGACTCAGATCGGTCGAGTAGGTATACACTTTCAAATCATTACCCAATGCCTCGATGCTTTCTTTTGTGTTTAACAAACCTTGTTCGCTACGTGCCAAGAGCACGATTATAGAACCCGGCTTCAATTTGGCTGCAACTTCAATGGACATACGCTGTCCAATGCCACGTGATGCGCCTGTTACAAATAGATAAGTACGTTTTTCCAAATCCAATACCATTTTCGCTTGATTTTTCTTGCTTGTAATTTATTTCGTGTTTATATGTTTTTATGACTGTTTTGTGTAAAATTTTTTGAACTGCACTTATTGAGACAAGTGATGATTGTCAAAATATTACAACTTGTTGCACAAATTTGAAAAATGTTTGCCTTCTCTGCCAGCTGTTTACGCTACAATGAGTTTAGCGGTTGACCTTCGTTTTGGTATTTCACCAACAGCAATAAAATTCTAATGAATTTCACTCCAAAGCGCAGCTGCCAAACCAAGCTGAATCATAGCACACACGAGTATAGGTATCTATAGCAAGGGGGCCGTGGTTGTTGTAAACGGTCATTGCTTTGAGAGTTATTGAGTAAGCGCGTTGATTGCACTGAATACACACTTATACACGTACATATACATACGTACATATGTATGTACATATATGAATGAGTGAAAAGTAATCTTGAAGTGATTGGCTCTTAAAGCTAAAAGGTTATCACTTTCAAATTTAAAAGTTGTATATGAATATTCTTCATACATATGGGTATATGTATATTCATTAAAGCGGGTCGATATTTTTTAAAGTCGCAATGCGATCATTCTGAACAGCTTTGCCTTAGAATATATGGGTCTGAAACCGATTTCGAGACAAAACGGATTTTTAACCTTTTAGGGATTATAAAAAATTATTCGCCAGAAATGAAAATTAATAGATAGGTGCATATTGATATTGTTTTGACAATTTTTTGGAATTGGACAACTATTTTACCATGGAATAAAACTGAACAAGTTTGCATGAAATTG
This sequence comes from Bactrocera tryoni, assembly GCF_016617805.1. Taxonomy (NCBI): domain Eukaryota; kingdom Metazoa; phylum Arthropoda; class Insecta; order Diptera; family Tephritidae; genus Bactrocera; species Bactrocera tryoni. The sequence goes on from NW_024395977.1 coordinate 29,976,996, forward strand.
TGCGTTTCTAAATCCAATTGCGACTACGGAATCGTTGAAAATGTTGCAGAAGTTTCTTGGGGAATACAACTACTTGGATGAAACTCAACGAAAATTAGCCTCATGAGGATCGTCCATCCACTTCTGTTAATGACGAGAACATCGAAAAGTTAAAGAAACTGTGCCTGAAAATCGTCCAACACGACGATTGGTTAATGTTTTGAGTAGAATGCGTGTCAATGCTAGATTCCCACTAAAAAACCTGAAACTTTTTTCACACGTCGTCAAATAGAGGTCGCAAAAGAAATGCTTGACAACGTAGATGAGGAGCCTACAGTAATCAAACGCATCATTACTGGTTTCGAAATGTGGGTTTATGTATATGAGGTCGCAAATGTCCCCCAAACTAGCGGATGGCGCTCCAAAAATGAGCCGAAACCAAAATTCACTGAAGGCACTTCAGAAAATTTAAAGATGTACAAATGCAATATCGTTAATAATATTCACAGCGAGAAGTTTGTAAAGGCAATTCATAAAAGTAGAATATTCTCAATCCGAAATCAATTTATATTTCATGGAACAAGATCTTAAGAACTTAACACCAACAAACAAATATACGAAGCTTTGAAAAACCCCATCGGGATGTATAAGTATTAATTGTACCTAATACGCGGAGGAACCATGGAATAAACATTTGAAAAACTTGTTTTCAGTCCAATTATTTGGGTCACATTGTTTACTTGATTGAAAAAATAATATTTGGGGCACTTTGTAATATAAAATAAAAAACAGTATAAACAGACTCCAACTTTGTGAAAATTGGCAAAATATTATCAATCATATAAAAAATAAGCACGTCCCATGAAAAATATTAAATTATGCCAAGGACTTAGCGTAAAAAGAAAAATTAGAAAACAATGCACTCAACTAAAAATTCGGGGAAGAAATCGAAGCGCAGTACAATAGATAAGGCGACGTCTAACTTGAAAACAAATACCCAATTGCTGGAATAAAAAAGAACAAAGCTAGATTTCACAGAATTGTCTGTATATCATGGGAAAAATATGTATTATAAGTTTCTGTACTTTTGATTTAAAAATATTTACATATAAATCATATTTCACTAGCACCCCACATAGCAACAGCAGCAGCCAGACAATAACCCATACAGTTCCAAGTATGTTATTGACACTCGTTTTAATAATTTGCTTTAAACAGCCAAAACACCATTTTAATCAACATACGTACATACATGCATATTATTATTTGTTCCATCAGAAAATCACAACAGGAAACGCAATAACGGTACAGTACACGCATCGTAAAAAAGGTTTTCACTGATTTGAACACTTCGCGGGAGCACACGAGCATGAGTCACTTATACGCTGACAAAACCGAAGTTAAATGTATGCTCAAGATTTCTCGAAAAAGTATGTATGCGTGTATAGATGTAAACATGCACGTGAGCGAGGTCTATGCCCTATACCAAAGCTTCTTTTATGCGCAGTGAGAATACCCTGCACAGAATTATGTACTTTAGTGGTGCGGGGAGCTAAAGAAAATTGTATTGCAATAAACAACCAGTTTTACATAAGTGTGGAAAAGCGAAATTAGAACTAAAAAAAAACTTAATTACTATTTCGAGAATGTTTCTGTACCGATCGTTTTTCCAAAACGTCTACAGTTTATGACATAAAGAGAAGGGTAGAGAGTAGAGATCAATGTCAAGATGTAGATTAGAGATAATATTTACATGAAAGCCTATCGTCTGCCGCCTGAACATCATCTAATAGCATGCTTGAGGCAAATTAGACTTAAAAATGCAAGTGGATTCTTCTGTGGTGGTTAGGATAACGGCCATTAATTAAAGTACTCTTTCACAGATGAAAACATGTTCATTGTTGAAAAAAACTGTTAATGAGCAAAACGACAAAATATACGCAAAGATGTTATGGGACGTCGTTAGAAAGAGGGTTAATTTTACAAAGAAGTTCAGAGTTACTCTCGGTAGTAAGTCGCAGTGGAAAGATTCCACGCTCGACATACTACTGCGCAGCGCTTTCCAGTGGTACACTGACAGATCGAAAACACCGGAAGGCACTGTTTCCGAGCATCTTTCAAGCAGAAGTCTTTGCTATAAGTCAGTGTGCAGAACTCAATCTCCACCACAACTATCGCTATACTTAGTGATAGTCAAGCGGCACTAAAGGCGATCTCAGCGCATGAGGTTAAATCGCTTTTAGTGGAATAATGTATAGGAAGGCTCAACCGCCTATCAGTGTGCAACCAGGTACTCCTAATGTGGATGCCGCGCCATAAAATGGTAGCCCGCAATGATCTGGACGACAAACTAGCCCACTTTGCGGCAGTGTCCAGGATGAAGGGGCCACAACCATGCATTGCAGTGGGGACCCACACTTTAAATGAGCTTCTCCGCATGGAGGAGAGAGTGGGGAGTGCACAGCATTGGTAGAAGGCAGCAGGAATGCGCTATGCCAAGCTACTTCTGGGAGGGTACAACCTTGTAAGTGTTAAGGTAATGATCAACCTCCCCCGGTACAAATTCGGCCTCCTTGTCGCGCTCTGTACTGAGCACTACACGCTTAGGAAGCACTTGTCTATCATGGGCATAGTCTCTTGCGCAAACTGCCGGTTCTGCGACATGAAACAGGAAACTCCAGAACACCTGATTCTGGATTGCTCAGCAATTTGCGGAAGCAAGCTCAAGGTCCTAGGTTCCATCTAAGTAGACAGGGATCACATCACCTCAGTCGCGTCCAGCAGGCTCCTGGAATTGTTCAGGTTGCTGGACATTTGTGACCATTTGTGATGTAGGGGAGGGCACAATAGACCATAGGTCGCAGTGCAAAGCCTCAATTTTACTATCTATCTATCTAAACCCATTATAATTAATAAAAGTAATCCATTCTTTTTGGATTGTTACAAAATATAAAATAATATTTGTGTTTTAAGATTTGAAGATACTTAATATGGTGAATAGATACAACTGAATTTTTATTTTTACTCCCGGTTCCGACCAACATATAAGGTCTTATAACTAGCTTACAATATTGTATATACATACACTTTTTTATTCTTAACATATTACATATGTATATGTAAAAACTCACATACATACATACATATATACATATAAATGTATATATATCTGCCGCGAAAAAATAAAAACAAATTCTAAATTATGTAAACTGATTGAAAACATCTTCAAGCGCGCCACGTTCCCATAAAAATATTGTCATAACTGTTATGAAGTAACAGTGAAAGCTCACATAAGTGAGCAACGGGTTACTTTTCGGCCACTCATGAGGGTTATCGCCTTGAAACACTGTCGAAAGTTTTTTATTAAAATTCGAAATATAATCGAAAGAAAAACTACCTTTCTAAAAGGTACGCTTTACAAAATTCAAGCATAAATTCAAATAAGTTTTTTTTCTTCGCAATATTTTTTAATTCGATTTAAATTCGGAATACTACTAATAAATCCTGCCTAAATCAAAGAGAAAAGAAGACTGCACGTATTTCAATAAAAATATGAAATAGTACCCATTGTTTAACTTCAACTAGAAGGTATACCCGATTTTTGGAACGACCGTCTATTGGGGCTTTCACTGTGTTCGCGAATCAATGAACAAATATGGACCTCAGTCTCCAACCCAATTACGACACGCTTGCTTATCAGCATTGCGCCGCTTATCACCGGTTTCATGTTCAGATTATTTGCTCGGCAACACGATTCCAATATGTCTATGACTGATTCGCCTTTGACTCGATTGTCTGCCTCGCCTACCATTTCTACTTTAAAAAGCCTAAGACGAGCTATGTTCATTCTCAGTTCAACTGTGCAGTCTAAGGTGGTCGAACAACTCAACTAATTGACTTTAAAAAAAGTAAATCTTGTTTGAATTTAAATTATTTCATACGCAAAGGACTTACAAATAAATATTAGCGGTGAAGCAAAGTGAAAGTGCTAAGAAACTGAGTGTTTATAGCAATAAACAAAACACAACACAACAAAAACTAATCATGTCCTCAAAAAGACAGGATTTAAGCAAGCGCACATTCTTCATACTAAGCACGGCGTTTCCAATGGCTTGGGCAAGTCGTTGGCCATCGAAATGTGTCGGCAATATAGCGCCGGCTCATTGGCTATACTCATCGACGTGTCTGAAGAAAACATGCAGGAAGTGAAAAAAGAAATCGAATTCCTTGAACGTGATATTAACGTAATTTGCTGGCCCATTAAGGCGTGGCAAGAGACCAATGGTGTTTACTTCGGCCAACTACTCGCAGCTATCTTACAAAAGTACAGCAATATCAGCTGTGATTTCGAACTCGCATTTATAATACATAATGAGGGCGTTTTGGCAACTGATATATTGATGGAACCTGAGCCAGCCGACAAATGGTTATCCTTCGTACAGGAACATCTCTACGCGCCAGTTGCGCTAAATCAGGCCTTCCTTTCGGCACCACAACTTTCGAAGACACCAAAACTGGTCATCAACATCACATCGAGTTTGATGATCCGTCCATTCGTTTTCAATGCATTGATGTGCTCTTGCATTAAGGCACGTGATATGTACTTCCGGTCAATGGCCAATGAAGAGGGTCGCAATGGGGTCAATGTTATCAGCTATTCGCCGGGCATTATGGAAACACACAAGCCACAATTGGATTTGAATAACAATTTGGTCGATTTGTTAGATTTGAATATTAATGAAAAATTACTGAAATTGCCACGTGTCAGCGCCAAGCAATCTTCGCTCAAGTTGATCAATATTCTGCAGGAAATGTCCTTTATCTCAGGACATGATGTCGACTACTACGACACTTTCAACTTATGAGGAGCACTAATGAAATATTATCTCACATCCACTATTCCCAAAATAATGTGTGATAATATTTCATTAAAAATAATTGCTGAATTGTTGACCCGGCTAACTGATGGTGATTTTGCTAATGAAAACGATGATTACATAAATAAAATAATACAAGAAATTCTTTCTGCTGACATCGAAGATGGCGAGAAGGAAAAAGAAAGCGAAAAATTTGTTGTTTTAATGTTATGAAAATTTGTAGGGCTTTCAAGCATACGAGAGTTAATTTCGCACAAAAGTTATCAGTGTATAGTTAGACACAGTAGAAGCTTTTAGAGTTTGAGCTTTTCCACCGACAAAAACTTTTCATTAAAAAACTTTCACGTGTTTTAAAAAAGTAGTCAAATTTAAATGGTTTGTGCATAAAAGTGGCGAATTGTGGATAAGGTCATCAACTCATAGACAAGGAAAGTACATGTCGTCTTTAACCTCAAATTGCTGTATAAAATTAAAAAGGGACTAAAAATTTCAAAGATATTCAATCAAAACACTTCAATAGTTACACAAAAGTTCACAAGAAAGGCAACTGAAGAATATCTTCGATTTTTTTAAATTCTTATCAAACAAAGAAATTTGTTAAACAAATTTTGATTCGTATAAAAGAAACCAGAAAAACAATTCAAACTCATATCTACATTGCCCAATACATACAAAACTTATTAGGTACTATATTTGTTTCTCTCTGAACCACCCCGTGCTTTTGATGAACGATAGTTGCGACTCTTCGCATAGAAGATGTTTGATAGTTTCCTCATCTTCTATGTAAGTATGTCCTGACAGCTATAGTCGTTATATGACGTTCCTAATCAATTAACATGTTTGCCTATTAGGCAGTGACCTGTTAGTACTCCTAGTTCTTATATCATTGGTTTCGTTGTCATTCACAGTTCACTGGTATACCACTATGTCTTGAAACCCATTGCTAGTTTATTGTGAAGTAGGATGTTAGATCCACTAAAAGATCAAGGTATTCTTTCACTAACTTAGATGAAACTCTCAGAGACTTTAGTGATATCTCGCCTGGCAATCTTTATTATATAAAAATATATTCCTTGTTGTTCGTACACTCCTTGTCAGAGCAAGAAGTAATTCTTGAATTGCTGTAAAATCCGCCTAGAAGACACTACAGCGGTGTGGTAGATGAAAAGCGATTTATGTATCTAATTTAGCAGAGAAGAGACTACCTGTCAGTCGGTTCGCTAGTTTGAAATCATCCGTATGGATGCTTATCTTTTCGCACTTGTCTACCTCGTCCCTTTCCCACTCTTCTCGGGAAGGGAAGGCAATATTGGGGCAGAATTTAGATTCAACTCTGTAGGGTTTCGAAAAGTCTTGGTAATGGAAAGAAACGGAGACTATAAGTATCATAGAATGCCCCTTGTTACTGGCGAATAAAAGGAAGGATTCATTCCCTCAGTCTAAGAGCTGACTTTTCTGCTATGCACTTACAGAACAAATCTGTTGGCGGTAAGTGTGCAATTACGTTAAAGAATTAATTAAATATATAACGTATATGGTACATATATAAATAGTATATGGACAAGAAACAGTTAAAGAAAAAACCGCCAAAAAGCCAGATTTAAAGAAGCATTGACAAGTGAAATCGTTTCTACGAATTATTCTTCATTATAGTGTACATATGTACATACATACGTATGTATATGGTGAACTGACATTATTGACAATGACAATTATATTTAACAAAATGGCGAATTTTACTCAAAACAGAAATGTCGAAAAACTGAAAATTCATTGTACAAAGAAACATACACAAAAGATAAGCAAAAAATCAAAGCGATCTGAGGTTTTGTCTTCTAACAGGTGATCCGAGTAGAGATTTTTTCAATAGCCATTTTTTTTGACAGCGTGTCAAGCTGTCATGTTATTTTTGTTCATCATTTCATCATAGAAAGACTTACGCCAACAACGTTTAGAAATTGTTCAACTTTATTACGACAACTCACCTTCTGTAAAGTATATGTTTCGCAAGCTTCTACAGATCTAGCATTTATTATTGGATAATATTCGACCGAATAGACCATGTCCAACATGCAGTAAAGAAAATATAGTAGCCTTAGCTAAGAGTGTGCACGAAGACCTCGGAGAGTCGATTCGGCGCCGTCACAGCAAATCGGACGGACGTATAGAACGCATTTTACATCAAGATCTGGAATTGAAAGCATATAAAATATAACTTTTGCAAGAACTGATGCCGCTCAACCGTGCCTAGCGTTATCGCTTCCCTCTATGGGCTCTTGAAAAGTTCCAAGAAGATCCGACTTTTTCGAAATTTTGTTCAGCGATGAGGCCCATTTCTGGCTCAATAGGTATGTAAACAAAAAAAATTGCCAAATTTGGATTGAAGAGATTCAAGAGCTGCCGTTTCCATCAGAAAAAAAAAACGGTTTGGTGTGGTTTGTGGGCCGGTGGAATCATCGGTCCATATTTCTTCAAAAATGATGCCGGTGACAGCGCCATTTCCCACACATCACTTAAATCAATGGATTTATTGAGAGAACACGTCGGTGAGCAGGTAATTTGACGTTTTGGGCAGATCAATTGGCCACCAAGATCGTGTGATATCACACCGTTAGACTTTTTCCCGTGGGTATATGTAAAGTTTAAAGTCTATGCGGGCGATCCCGCTTCGATTCAGGCCTTGGAGCAAAACATCACACATGTCATTCGCCAGTTACTAGTGGAAATGCTCGAACGAGTCATCGAAAATTGGTTTTAACTGATGGACCATCTGAGAAGCAGCCGAGACCAACATTTGAAAGAGATAATCTTCAAAAAATAGATGCTAAAGAATGTTCTCTCGAATGATAATTCGCCATTAAATTTGAAGTTTCTGTGTGTTTTCCTAAAAAAAAAGTAAGAAACCTCGAAATGGATCGCCCTTTAGTTACAGCTGAAGCTTAATGCCCACATTGCTATTGTAATCGCAAGAACTTTTTTGGCAATATTATTATTTTTTTTATACAGATGGATTTAACATTTTTTTTACAGACATAAGGGAAACTATAGTGATTTCTTTAACTTATAAGCATGCAGTTTCGATTACTCAAAATATTGGCGTCGGTTGTTAAGGTTAGCTTTAAATTGAACGCTATGAATGTAACAGATCTTTTATATATTTTTGAATTTTGGAAATCAAGGAGACATTACTGACATTCACTACTCCGAGACTGCATATGTACTTATAAAATCTTAAGGGATTACTTCGAGATTCCACAATACTAGAGGTAATAACAACCAGGGATGTTTTAGTTTAACCATCAATAATAAGTAGAATACTCCCCAGTTTAGAAAAGCATATAGAATACCTTAGTGTAAAAGAACAAGGTCTTACGGAAAGATATGTGCTTTTCATTTATATGCTCAATCCCACATTGTAATTCATAAGTTCTAGCTGACCTTACTGCAAGAAAGTATTAATGAAACTTTTTGACATTTAGGTTTGTTTACAAAGAGACACCACTTCACTCAGCAGCGAATAAATAAAGCGCTGAAGCTCACCTACGCCAACTTTCAGCTTTTATATACATACTTGTATGTATATACATATGTAAGCATGCACTTAGTTATTGCTGAAGACTTGGCTTAGAGCAAACTGAAGTTTTATCTAATTTAACGAGAATTCGAAGCACGCAATTCTGCACGAAGCAAATGGACGATGCATATGGCAGATTTAGAGATCAGAATAATGGTACGTTATATAAACAACAAACATTTTTAGAACCGTTTCAAAGACAGAACGGCGGTAGACTATGCAACATCAGAGCTTTGGATGGAAGTAATTTAACGGAAAAAGTCGTTATTATAAAAAATATATACGGTGCGGTAGAAAAAGAGTTGACATTTTTTTATGTCTATATGTATTGTTTATAAGACCACAATTTGTGAAGAACCTTCTTTTAAAATGTCACCGAAATCCATATGCTATGGACTTTTGTTGATTTTTGTGTTCATTTTAGCGGTGAGTTTAATGAAAAGTTTTAAAAATTCATAAAAAAAACGAAAACAAATAAAAAATATTATTCAAATACGGCTGTTAAGTCGGAATTTTGAAATAATTTCATTAAAATTATTGAATAATATCTGTATCTACAGGTGAATGCCGCTTGTGTTTGCCAAGAGAAAGGCGTCGATTACTGTGCCAAGTGCAAGGAACCCACATTCGTGCGGCCTAAACCACGTCATGGCTGTCTCAATCCAGAGTTGGACCTCACACCCATCGGCAACAGCTGTTCCTGCGACAAGCTATTCGTTGAACCGGCTGCATTGCCCAAGCCATGCAGTAATAAAGTACGTGATACTTTTCATTGGTTTCGAAAATGGAATAATTTACTAAAACGCAAAGTACTAGCAGCCATGATTAACGCCAAACATCAATGCATTAAGCGTCTACATAAACGTCTTACTAATCTAGAAAATGTCGAAACCGAATATTTACCCATAAGCACATAAGTACTAAATAGTGATTAGTAAATATTTCTACCATAGTTCATACCATCCAGTATACGTAAGAGTAGCTCAACTGTCATCATTTTCCACATTCATATATGCGTAGTTCATCTTCCATATGCGTCATTTGACTGTACTTCGTGTCGACATCATGCTCATTCTTTGCATAACATTATCAACATACAAACAACATCGAAATCATCATTATTTTCGTTGAACGTGCGCTTTAAGTCAACAATCTTGCGTTCGTCTCTATTTATTTCTTATCACACACGCACGCGTCTGTCGCGCTTTTTGTTGCTTTACATGGATCCATCTAGTAATAACATCATTCTTCTACTTTCCGTCCAAATAGAAGCCAGCACCGAAAAATTCAGTATGTAAATGCTCAGCGCAGTCGCCAAGTGCTAGTTATTATCCACCAACACCAACAGTTTATGAAACACCAAAAACAGGTGACTATTATAAGCCAGCACCACTGCCATCAACACCATCATTATCCTACAAGTCGTCATCATGCGGTTGCTCGTCGGCGTCGACAATTCCCGCATATCCTTTACCTGAGTAAGTCTCTAACAGTCACGCTCTTAATTCCCTCCGTAACTCATATCAAATTTCTAATTGATCAGTGCAACTTATGCGCAACCACAAGACAGCACAGTACCTGCCGATCCGATAAGCATAAATCTGGCTTTGCAGGCTAATAAAGCGATAGCAGTGCCAGAAGCCAAGCTGGCCTATGGTTTTGCGAAGAAACCGATTGATAGTATGAAGAAAATCACCTTCTCCAATGTACCAGAGGAAAATCTCTTCAAACTGAAGAATAATGTTATTACATTCAAAAAACCAAAGCTTACACCAGCACCACTGTCGGAAGAGGAAGAAGTCGACGAAGAAGAATTAGTGGAAACAGCAGATACTCCTGCACAACTTACGTACCAGCAATTGGGTTATGTGCCGGAACATTTTAAGAATCCGAAATTTCGTAAAGTCAGTACAGTTTATAGTGACGATTATTATTCACATGAAGCCGGTTACCCGTTACCGTATAAAGTGAAGGTGGATTGTGGTTTTAAACCCGGACGCATGGCGGCGTACTTCAAACAAAAACCACAAAATGAGCCGGCGGCTTATTACTAGTGGTTATCAAATCGCAAGGCTAAGAACTTGCTATTTTATTTTCTTTAAATGTGTAGTAGTTGCATGTATATTTTTCATAAAACCCCTCCGTTAGACTAAGTTCGTTAAGGCTTTTTTTTAAATAAAATATTAAAAATACATATATACAGTGAAATTCCCCATTTCAGACCGTGCTCATAGTCGGACATTTCTCATAACTGGACAAATTTCACGAACACAACGTTTTCATTGTTATTTTATAATAAAAGCAGTTCCTATAATAGGACATAAATACGGACACTAATTCAGTAATATTTAGTTATGTACCATTTAAAGACCCCGTTTTTTTATATTCTTATTATTTGTTGGTGTTTTCAGAGAGTTTTTTTTTAAGAATAATACGTAAAATGATCACAGAAAACAAATTGTCTTGCGCTCACCGGCAACTCATGACAGAATTGTCATTCATTACTTCTGCCTGACATTGGCTCGCATTTATTAGTTCAATAGAAACATAGTTTTGAATTGCAGCTTCTGATTCTAAGAATACATTTTAAGCTTTCGTATTGGTCACGACTTCATATATGGACAGCTCCCCTATGGACAAAAACACTGTGACGGTGGGTATCCGGTCATGAGGAATTGCACTGTTTATTGTCCTTTTATTGTGTAAGTTTGTTAATGTTTATCCGAGACGGCGAAAAAATATATATACATATATATGTGTATAAAATACTGTACATTAGAACTTCCAATTGGCTTGCCTGGAAATTTCAGCATAGTCTTTGTCAGAAATAGTGCTATAATACTCACATTGAAATGATATTATAAACTTTGAATGAGTTTTCTTCTAATGAAAAGACATTTGAAGTTCAAGCGACAAATGTCACCAGTCATTGAATTGCCGGGTGCTCAACTGGTAGTAACAAAAGCTACAAGGTCTGTCCGGAGACTTAAATCTGGTACCACGGGGAGCAGTTAGCCCTTGGAGTTCGCTCCAATCTGCTTATGGGTTAGACCAATTGGAACCAAAAAATACGTGCAAAAAGAGTTTATGATTTAGGGCGCTGATCAACGCATTGTATTGATCTACATATGTGCTTTCAAAAACCCCGTGAGGTTAGGCCGTCGCCGGCAGGTACTCACGTAAACCACAACGATTGTTGTACATTAGAACTTCCAGGTAAAATCCCAAATTAAAAATAACATCTGATAATTCAATAAGATAATTATTTTAGTAGTGTCAAGCTGTCATGTTATCGTTGTTCAGTATTGTTTGGCATTTCTGGCTCAATGGATATTGCCGCATTTGGGACGAAGAGAAACCTGAAGAAATTCAAGAGCTGTCATTTCTTCCAGAAAATCAACGGTTTGGGGTGCTTTATGGGCCGGTCCATATTTCTTCAAAAATGATGCCGGTGAGAACTTAACCGTCAATGGTGACCGTTATCGCCCCAAGATAATCGACTATTTGATGCCTGAAATTGAAGCTCGTAATCTCGGCGACATTTGCTTTCAATAAGATGGTGCCACTTACCACACATCGCAGCAATCAATGAATTTATTAAGAGAAAACTTCGGTTCCTGTGGGAATATGTAAAGACCAAAGTCTATGCGAACAATCCCGCTTCGATTCAGGCTTTGGAGCAAAACATCAAGCGTGTCATTCGCCAGTTACCAATCGATATGATCGAACGAGTCAACGAAGACGAAGCCACACCCAACATTTGAAAATGATAATCTTCAAAAAGTAAATGCCAAAAAATGTTCTTTCGAATGATAATAAACATTTCCCAAGAAATTTGAAATTTGTGTTTTTTTAAAAAAAAAAATAGGGAATCTCGAATGGATCACTCTCTATATGCAGGCAGCGTTTTCAAGACAAAAATAAAATATAAGCTAGTAAACCGCCAATTCGGGCTGCTAATCTTTCGCATTATTCAAGTACTCAGGTATTTTTATTGTTATCACTTACAATATTTACACCCATTTATTCATAATCGGTTTAACAGTTAATTTCGTAAATATATTATATTTGTAGTGATGTTTAGATAACATCTTAGTAGCATTTAATGCCTACATTTAGGCACAAATGAGCAAAAGACACGATATTCGTGTACTTTTCGTTACTAATCAAATTTAGATGTTTTATTCGTCGCATCGGGTCATGCTATACTTTTTTGGAAAGCTCATTTCACGCGCTAACACGTGTTTGATTGATTGTTGTTTCTTTTAAGTCTTTCGTGAGTTATAGCGTCGCAAACATGAAGCAAAATTAAGAGAAAATACGGCATATTTTACAGTACTACTACGATAAAGGCAAAAATGCATCTCAAGCCGCCAATAAAATTTGTGCAGTTCATGGACCCGATACAGTTTCCATTTCCACCGCACAACGATGGTTTCAATGTTTTCGTTCTGGTGTAGAGGTGGTCGAAGATGCGCCACGCTCCGGAAGGCCTGTCGTCGAAAATTGCGATAAAATCAATTGTTTTACTGCAGATATCAGTGCTGCCAGTTTAAAAATTATTTATTATTATTAGTTTAATGATCATTGAGTTTGCCAAACGGTAAATAATGAAATTCAGCCAGGTGTAAAGTATTCGCCGGATAATAAAATGCTCTCTTTTGGCTTTGTTGAATTGATTGAACACTGTGATTGATGTGTGAGTGGCAGATAAAAGATTATCCGGTACATTTGTCCCATTTTTGCTATTTAGCAGATTTGTACCAGCAGTTCGCATGATTGGTACAGCAGAGCCATATTTATCGGTCTATCTGCGCAAAAATTTTGTTAATTTGCCTTATGTAAAATATTTTTCTGTGTCACGCGATCTATTTTACATATAAATGACAAAAAATTGATACATTTGACCAATCATTAGTGATTTCAGCGGACCGACGCGGCGACAAAGTGTCGCAACATTGTGTTGTTGGTAGAAAATCCGGGCTGTGCCGAAAAAATAAGCGAGCAAGCGCCGATTGTCACCGCTTCCTTTGCCGCTCTAACAGCTTTTCCAACCAACTTGCGTAAATATGTATGTATGTATATATATGAGCGTTCATTCATATCGACGCAGATTTTTGCGAACCACGGAAAAAAATTTTAAAAGAAAAATATTTTTCCAGAAAAATATCAGAAAGTGTTCAATTTATGATTTTGCCATCGCCGCGAAAAGACGCTTATGTTTGCTTTTATGAATGAAGCGAGTTTGCCTGTTGAAGGAGCGCCTGCGTTGATGAATGAACATGTTGTTGTTGTGTGTTTTACAAATTTGATCATCGATTGATCGATTTGGCTGCCAGAACTTCTTCATGGTCGGGCAATTGAGTGTCTGCTCCATCGTCATCGATTGGGGAATTGGATTCGCCTTCTCCTGGCGTTGTACTTTCACTGCCATTCAGCAGGCTGGAGAAGTGTTCCCTCCATAATTTTAGTATGCTCTGGGCATCTGTTACTAGATCACCTTTGGAGGTTCTACAAGAGTAAGCTACGGTCTAGAAACCTTCTGTTAGCCACCTCATTTTTTCGTAGAATTTTCGAGCATTGCCCCTGTCGGCCAGCTTGTCTACCTCGCCCTACTCACGCATTTCGGTCTCTTTCTTTTTCTGTCTGCAAAAGCGTCTCGCTTCCCTCTTCAACTTTCGGTATCTATCCCATTCCGCACGCGTTGTGGTCGATCGTAATGTTGCGAGGTAGGCAGTCTGTTTTCTGGCCGCCGCGACACGGCACTCCTCATCGTACCAGCTGTTCTTTTGCATTTTCTGAAGCCCAATGGTTTCGGTTGCAGCTGTATGTAAGGAGTGTGAAATGCCGTTCCACAGTTCCCTTATACCGAGTTGTTGACAAGTGCTCTCAGAGAGCACGAGTGCAAGTCGAGTAGAAAGTCGTTCTGCTGTCTGTTGTGATTGCAGCTTCTCGACGTCAAACCTTCCTTGTGTTTGTTGACGTGCGTTTTTTGCTGTACAGAGGCGGGTGCGAATCGTGGCTGCACCAAGGTGGTGCTCCGAGTCGATGTTAGGGAGCGTACGCACGTCTAGAACACTGGAGACGTGTCTTCCGTCTATCACAACCGATCGTGTTGTGATCTGGTTGGTGGCTTTTCGATCCGGAGACAGCCATGTAGCTTGATGTATTTTCTTGTACTGGAATCTAGTACTACAGATAACCATATTTCGGGCCCCGGCGAAGTTGAACAGCCTCAACCCATTTGGGGATGTTTCCTCTTGGAGGCTTAATTTACCGACCGTAGTGTCAAAGATACCTTCTTTGCCCACCCTGGCGTTAAAGTCGCCAAGCACGATTTTGATATCGTGGCGGTCGCGGCTCTCATAGGTGCGCTTCAAGCGCTCATAGAAGGCATGTTTGGTCACATCGTCCTTCTATTGGAGAACTTCGCTTTGATGCGGATTGTGGATAGACGTTCATCCACCGGGGTGAATGATGGTACTTGGCGGTGGAGTCTCTCTCCCACCACGAATCCCACACCAAATTTGCGCTCCTTTATATGGCACTGTAGTAAATGCCACAAGGACCTACTCGTCTCAGTCCTTGTCCCGTCCATCGTATTTGTTGAAAGGCGGTGACGTCAGCCTTCACTCTAACGAGGACATCAACCAGCTGGGCAGCGCCACCTTCCCAATAAAGGGACTGGATATTCCAGGTACATGCCCTCAAATCGTAGTCCTAATTTGTTTGTTCTTTTTCATTGGGTGCGTTTTTTACGTGACGGCTCCCAAACCCAGCGCACAACCTTGCAAAGGGGATGTTTTGCCTTCTCACTTTAGCTTACTTTCAAACGGATGTTCTTAGGCTACCCAGAGGATACTTGGTCAAAGACCGGAAGTCGTGAGCTGCTTGAGTCATATGTAAAAGTATCGTTTCTGGCCCTTCCCAAGTGAATGGCGATCATAGAACTTTCCTCACTTGCGTGAATTTTTACATATGACTCCATCCTAAAGAGAATACAAGTAAAATTAATATACGAGGTGCGTTCCAAAGTAAACAGGTGGCGCTATCTACATGTCGACTGGTGCGTTGGAATCTGCTAGCTTTATAGATTGTCCAGTGAAAATTTCATGACATTTCATCGATTGGAAGTGAATGGCTGCGTTTTAAGTGTCAGTATGTTTGTGTTATCGGTGCGAAAATGAGCTTCGAACAAAGAGCCAACATTAAATTTTGTTTTAAAATTGGTAAAACTTTTAACGAAACCTTTCAACTGATGAAACAAATTTATGGTGATGATTGTCTATCCCGTAGCAGAGTGCACGCATGGTTTCAACGTTTCAAAGTGGTCGTGAGGACATAAATGACGATCGACATATGGGTCAATCAAAATACGTGACCACCGGAAATTCCATCGAAACTGTGCGTGAATTCATCAAAAATCAGCCGAATTCATCACTGAAATTCATAGAACTGGAATTGAACATATCCAAAACATCAATTCATCGCATTTTGACCGAACATTTGGGCTTACGAAAGGTGTGTGCACGGTTTGTTCCGCACAAATTGACTGACGACCAAAAATTGCTTAGAATCGAACATTCGAAGGACATCATTAAAGAGGTCACAAAGGACAAAAACTTCCTTTACAATATTGCGGCTTTTCCTTTTCGGAAAAATGCATTTGCCCATGAAAGGAAAGCGTTATGCAGACGTAGACGCCATTCAAAAGGCATGCAGCGGCATACTGGCTGCCATAACGGCCAGCGAGCTAAAACACTCGTTCGACTGGCTTTTGGACCGTGAAAAAGCTGTATTGAAGCAGGAGACTATTTTGAATAAAATAAATTGACTTTGCTGAAAAAAAAAAACATTTTTTTTTTTAGTCCTGTTTACTTTGGAACACACCTTGTATATCCCGTTAAGGTGGTAAATTTGTGTGGCTGCTGGCTTTTAAATTAGAATCAAATGTGTGCATATTATCCCTTTAGTCACATTATCGTTAATGTCATCCTTAACTTTCTAAGAGCTAATCAGGGGTGTTGTGGAATCAGAATTGAAACCGATGAAAAAAAAAGCAGTAGGTGTCATGAATTCAGACATTATTGGTTTGATATTCGAAACAGAATTTGTATCGGTTTCGCTGTCAGAAACAAAGCAAAAAGATAGTCGCGCTCAGATTTGAAATGTAAGTTAAGGAATCGAGTTATTTGATTGTTACAAATTGATTTATCTTTACTTCTATAGGAGAAAACATAAAGAATAAAGTACGAAATGTCTTAGGGAAGCAATTGCCCAATGCATCTCGCGTGTGCGTTTGTTGGACGGCGGAAAGTATGCAGGTCGCAATTTCTGTCGGAAACAAAAAATTTTAAAAGATTCATATTTGTTAATAACTTATGTTCAAGTTAAACTAGAAAAATTTCAAAAAACAAAATTCTTAATTTTTTTAAAAAGTGGTTTTTGACCAAAAAAATGTTACTTTATGTTGCTTAAACATATGTTCAAACTTAAATTTTCTTAATTTTTTTAGTTTAAATAGAAGATAATTTAATGCCAAAGATAAATAAACTTTGCCTCATTTCCATACGTTCAGTTTTTTTCAATCCTGATCGCCAATTAAGAAAAATCGTAAAAATGAAAAACCGAGTCAAAGTTTTCGCTTTCTACCCAAGCGCTCATATATCGCTCGGTCACTATTTCCTTTCCAGCTTCGACAATATTTCGAATTCCCATCTATAAATGTTATCTCTTAAAATCTTTCTTTAATTCGGAACTCTATTAAAAACTTTTACTTCATTTGCAAGTTTTGTCACATTAGTAAACAGCTGGTTCGAATATTGGTTTTGCGTATGTTCGAAAAGACGAAAATCCAATCAGATTCTGTGACACCATTGATAATCTGAATTGGTTTGCAATTCTGACAGCTAAGCAATTCTGTCTTGGACCCTGAATATTTGGACGACTTTTAATTTTAAGTAAAGTAAATTTCAATCGTAACGGTGCGCTGTAAATCCACGTTATGTATTAGATTTGGCAAATATAAAATTAAAAACAGTACTCCTATACATTTATGAACAAATAGTGATTATTTGAAACAAAGTTTACGTGAAATGCTATTTCAAATATGTTGATCAGTTGTTTCCATTTAAGAACAAAAAAATGTTGATTAACCTAATGAAATGATTACAGAAGCTAATCCAAATAATAAGTTTGTAGCTTCCCTACTTAATATTTTCTGCCTTAAAAATTTATATTGCTAATTGCGATAATATATTATACAAAAACGAAGGAACATAAACCATTTTTTTAATATTTGACAGTAAGTTGTAATTAAAAGATTCTAAATTTTTGATCGTTTTAATAGTTATGTCAATATATTGGAAATTTTCCAAATTTAGTGAAGCTTCCATAAAGCTTTTGGTTTCTGCTTAGTTATTTAAACTTAGGAAGTCCGCTGAAGATTTTCGATAGGACTTACATCACAGCTTTGACTGATCCAGTAATTTTCAACATATTTCCATTTTGTATTTTTATTTTCACTAATAACGCTTCAGAAGCACCAAACTTTATAAACCAACAAAAAATATGAACTGATTAAAATCTTTGTTCATCTATCGGGCCGATTCATAGCCCGACAGGTCGCTATGCACTTGACCTTTCCATTGGATGCGTGGGAAGGTCGAAGGAGCATTTTGCTGGAGAATCATCTAACCAGCAAATCTTTTGGATTTCTATGGGCTTAACTGCTGTCGAATAACCTTGTATGTAATAAGCGTCTTCACACTTCTTCACACAAGCGTAAGCACTTCACATGGGATCAAATAACACCATGATGTAACCTATATTTTGGTTAAGGCAGTAATATCAAACGACAACGAGTAAGATCTAAGGATGACCTGAGAATGCGCATCAATAGCTACGGAAAAGAGTGACGACTTACACCGTGTCTTGAATATTTTAATTTCGAAATCATTTTACCATCACGGACCATACTGGACAATGTTGTGAACCTATATCTCAGTGCTTCTTCAACGATGACGAAATTAATTTGGTATTCTTCGATCTAAACATGTGTAGATCATCGAAAAGACAGAAGGGATAAAATATGGTCAAATTTTCATAACGCAGAACCGACCTATAGGAACTGATTAGCGGATTTCATGCTATTTCTAGCTTCAGAGCTATCTCCACGGATTGAGACATCGAATCCTCCTCCTCGGATTTCTGATTTTTTTATGATAGTTTATGTTTTAGTTCGAAATCAGCTTATCATTCTGCTGCCCGTCATACGGAGTTCATCATTTCTTGGGAGCTCAGCTCAAATGAGACATTTCCACCAATGTGAGTCGTTCCAAAAAGCGGATATGAGTACGTTTGACATATTTCTGTAACATAATGCAGCAGTGAATGTGCCCTTTCCTGCTATTTGTTGTCTTATTGTTATTACCATTGCAATTGCCATGGTCGTGGCCGATATTAGTTTTGTTTTGGTATTTGTTGAGTGCTTACAATGGTCTATACGGACGAAAATCGCGGTCCGATATATGTACATTGTGCATAAAAAGAAAGTGTACAACACTTGTTTATTACAGTGTTTTTTTATCTCAGTCTTTTCTGACAGATATACATATCCATACCTAAGTTGTGCTTAAGATAAAACAGGAAAATAGTGTTTTACAGTTCATACTTAAGTTATGCTTAAGTACTGAAAATGGGAGACTTAAGCAGTGGTTAAGTAACAGCTGATTTTTGTTTTGAATTGTTTTTAATTTTCAGTTATTTGTCAAAAGAAGAATTATAAGAAATAAGAAATTATTTTTTGTGAAAAATATGGAATAAGTGCTCCGACTCGCTAGCGGTGAAATTAGAGGTTATTTTGTTGTTTATGTATTGTCTGCTATAATTTAAATATTTAAACATATTTTTATGGATGACATTTGTAAAAAATATGTGCCCATAACGTTGCCATATATCATCATATAATTTTATAGAAATTAAGCATTGCCTGTGAAAAGCAAACGACTATCCAGTCTGTAACAATGATTAGCTAAGATTTTATTTAGGTACAACTTAAGTATGGACTGTGAAACCGGGCAATAATGTAACAATTTATATTTTTTTAAAATAGTAAATATAAAAGTGATGGAAGAACAAAAACGAAATTCTTAAAACAACAAATGTTATGAAGAGTAAACTCAAAATACTTCATATTTTTGGCACACTGCTCATAGAGGCAGAGCTAAAATTCAACAGGCTAGCAGAGCCCTTGTTGCAAGCTCATAAGTTTCCAGCTATTCCGCTATGTTGAATTTAATGCTCACCTTTCTGAATACAGTTGCACTTCGATGCTGTACTTCTATTGCTATCTTAACTATAGCCACTTCTGCTTGAAAAATTCTGCAGTCGGCTGGTATCCTGAAGCTAAAGTTAATAGACCTCTCGTCACAGAAACCACCACTAACCTTCCTTATCCATATATCATATGTACGCAGGGTGAAATCACACGCTTTAGGTTTTTCTTTCTCAAGTTACATTTAAATATGCAAATTAGATTTTCAGAACAAGGAATTTCACTTTGATATCACATCAGAATTATTGAAAGGAAATGAAAATTAAATATGTACAAAACTTAGCAGAATTGAGAATTTTCAGTGTTAAATTAGAAAAATTATGCTAATTCGGATGTTAGGTAATGGACGCTTACATACATATTTGTTTATTTACAATGCGCAAACGACTCTGAATATATTTGATATTAAAGGTCATAAGTATAAATGTTCAAATTGACCTATTTCATGACGATTTCAATAAAACCTTTTGATACATACATATAATAAAGTAAGGTGTATATTATTCTCTATATATTTATATATTTATTTGCTTTGGGTATTAAAACTTTTGCTAATATCTTAAAGGACTAAGCGGTCGCAAATATTCACATATGCAGTTATGTGTGCATGTCGACGCAGATTTTTGCGATCCGCGGACAAATATTTCAAATCGACAAGAGCCATGTTGCCACTTTTGACACTTTTTCTGTGCTTTGCGTGTTTTCGTGGTTGACACTTTTCTCTTCTAAAACGAACATCAGAATTTGGTCAATTTAGCTTTTGTCATCGTCACGAAAAGACATGTGTAGACAAAGGCATGCTCGGGGAGATGAAATGGTGTTTACTTTTGAACTTAGGATCCAGCTCTCAAGAAATATAAAAGCTTTATATAAAAAACGGTTAAGAAATGGTTAAGAAAATTTACCGCAGGAAATTTTCTTGTGCTAGTATGTATATACAGTATTGGACAAAACTAAAGCACCCCTACTATGGTTCAGCTCGAACTTAACTGTTTTCATGCAATAAAAATAATTAAATGTAAAATTTTGACGTTTTTCAATGGGTTGCTTATTATTTTTTTTATTAAAATAAAGCTTTTCATTTTCAGTTTTCAAAATTAAATAAGTTAGATCAACAAAAACATTTATGGTTTAAAATATAACTGGACAAAAGTAAAGCACCCCTTTCATCGGTTTGAAAATAATATCTGAAAATTAAAAAATAGTAGCAAATCCTTTATTTTGGGTAACTGAAACGCACATTTTAGGCATAGAAGAAACTAAATTAAACTATATATCATGTGGTATGTCATTCCAAGCAATTCTTTCAGGTTCTAAAGATTGATCCTTGGTTTTACACTAAAGAGCTCCAGACCATAACATTACCACCGCTATATTTAATGATAACGCAATATAATACTTAGGTTTGAGTCCTTAACCTTTCGGCCTTCTCAGACACCTTTTGCCTTTCGATTTTTTAATATTATAATTCGATTCGTTTGAGAATAAAATGGTATTCAATTTCTGAATGCTCTAATCGAGATGAATTCAATTTTTTCCTGAAGTAAAGGACTTTCTAACGGGACGCCAACAGAACAACCCGCCCTCAACAGCTCGTCTTCTAATTGTTAGCATTAATTAGTAAACAAAAGTGTTTCTGTATTTGATTGGAAAAGACTGTGGGATAAATTTGGGTAACCTTTTTGATCAATGAATCGTCTCTTTTGTAGTTTTTTGCTGCCTTCCTCGGCTGTGCTGAGAAAGTACATTGCCAGTTTGCTGAAATTTATATCGGGCACCACTGATCTATTCACCGAATATTTTTAACTATTCTATATTGAGATAAACCGTTTTGCCAATCTCTTATTTTTTTATTTGTAAAGTCGGCTGAATAAGTATTTTCCACCAATTTCGACTCTTAAACTCTAAATGGCAACTGAACAGTGACGACGTCAAAAATCTCTGGGAAAATGTCTCAAAAATATTTGTAACGGTTTATTGTTAACGTCTTCAACGAATAACTTACTTTTACAGTAGCGTGATACTACTTTTCCTAACAAATATTAGGGGGTACTTTAGTTTTGTCCACTCAGATTTATACTTTTGAAAAGTTTTTCGTATAAAATTTTGTATCTTGAAAGAATATTTACCTATCAGGGGTGTTGTGGAATTCAAGACAGAATTGCTTAGCTGTCAGAATTGCAAACCAATTCTGATTTTCAATGGTGTCACAGAATCTGACTGGATTTTCGTCTTTTCGAACATACGCAAAACCAATATTCGAATTAGCTGTGTACTAATGTGACAAAACTTGCAAATGAATACATTTGGAAGCAATACTTTTAAAGCTTTTAATCAGTTCCGAATTAAAGAAAGATTTTAAGAGATAACATTTATCGAATGAATAAAGACGCTTTTGGATGTTAAATTACGTTTTGTAAATCTAATATATTTAAATATCCGAATTTTTTTCCAAAAACTCAATAATTAAAACATTTTGTGTTTTACTTATGTTTTCTCCTATAGAAATAAAGATAAATTAATTCGAAATAATAAAATAACTTGATTTCTTAACTTATATTTCAAATCTGTGAGCGACTATCTTCTTACTTTGTTTCTGATAGCAAAACCGATAAAATTGGTTTCCGTGACACCCGAAACCGATACAAATTCTGTTTCGAATATCAAACCAATAATATCAGAATTCATGACACCTACTTCTTTTTTTGATCGGTTTCAATTCTGATACCGACAACTATCAGATTCCAACACCCCTGAATGTTTTATTTTTTATGAATTAATATATATACATAATTGGTACCTATAATAATTGTCCTACTAGTCCTATTATATTTTTAAAAAAATTAGACATTAAAAAAGACAGTAGGGGTGCTTTAGTTTTGTCCAATACTGTGTATATTATAATTAATCAACAATTGTTTTTTGAAGGAAATTCAAAGTAATCGTTAAATTCATCCTAAATTAGTTAAAATCATTATTATGAGGTATAGTTCATTTTGAAATGTTGTATCAAACATTCTTTAAATCACAATGAAAATATTTATGTTACTACACACATACATACATAGATATTACTCACAAAGTTTATTTTCTTTGTTTATTCTCTCTTGCTCTTCTAACGTTGACCATTCACAATGCGTAACCAGCAGTCAAAATTACTTGAAGAAATAATGTATATTTTTTCTTGAGCAATTACTTAAGAGCTGGAAACGGAATTTATGAATGAAACGAGTTTACCTGTCGAAAGTGCGCTGGCGGTCAGGAATGAATATGTTGTTGTGGAGTCTTCAACAAATTTGGGCATCGACTATTTGGCTGCCAAATTGACTTGTGACACTGCTGTTGCTATTTGAGACGATTGTTATTTTTGTAGAACAATGTTTTTAGTTTTTGTGGGTGACATATTTACATGTTTACGCATAGGTGTATGTAGGTTTGCGTATACATTATTTGTTCGGCAATGTCATATACCCACATGTGTACATACAGGTTATTACAGATAAATGATAATATGTGACCTGGTCTATGAAAAGGGGGCTTAGGTGTCAAAAAAAAGGATAACAATTAATGAGATAACGAGAAACTGACGATTATTTTTAACAGCTTTTCCCAGAAAACTAGTTTTCGCGCGTTAGCCCCCTTTTCGTAGACCAGGTCACATATATTGATTTGAATTTGAATTACTTACATATGTATGTATACTAGGCCGGGTCGATTTGTGGGGAAGCAAAAAAGTCGCCCATTGCTCTATGAAAATCATATTCTAGGGATCAAAATAAGAAACTTTGCCGAAGGAATCATACCTCTGAAACGAATTCTGATGTCCCCCAATTTGGGTCGAACTTTTGGGTAGGGGCAAATTTTGAAATAGAATTGAAATTACCATTTCATTCTTATTACCTCTGAAAGTGAGGAGAACTAAAGCAATAACAACTATGGTATTTCAAAAAAAATAATAAGTGAAGTGACCATTCCAAATCAAAAAGTTTACAATGAATCCACCTCCTCTACACCGCAAGATGAAGCAACTACATCAACAACTATCGAAAACCCAATGAGTCATATACCCAAGCATGATGTTACGGTTTCTGATGTGTCTACTGATTTGACTGATCTTAATTTACCAACCCATCTGGATATCTTGAGATATTATTTTTACTTAAGCGAACGTGCTAAAACAGAACAAAAAAAGTTTTCCCATAAATTATTCACTATTCAAGTACAAGATAAGTTGATTGGAATTTGGGAAAAACTTGGTATGGAAATAATGCTGAAAAAAAGTGTATGTAATAAATTGAATAAATTGCTTGACAAGTATCAAAAGCAAATCAAGAGAAGAAACAACACCCAACAATTTACAGAGTATGTAAAATCTCTGAAAACAATTTTTTACATTCGAACATGTAAATGCGATTTGAAGGCAGCTCCATGTGCATACAGCTGGGTTTCCGAACGCCTCAAAGAGTTCATGCACGATCAACATAATCAGAGAAGACTAACAGTGAATGTATTTATAATGGAAACTGAAGAGCAAGGAGCAACGTCACCACCGGTTCAAGAAGATATGGATAGAAGCACAAGTTCACAATACACAGAGAGATACGATTGTTTTAACTTTGCCTTGGTATGTGACAGATTTGGTGTGCCTGACAGAGTAGCATCAGCATTGGGAACCGCTCTTTTGCAAGATTTTAAAATTAAAGATAAGTATGGGAAACCTCTCATCATGGATAAATCGAAAGTTCGCAGAGAAAAAGAGAAATGCAGACAAGAAGTGCTTCGCAAACGGTTAGGTGATACCAATTTGTTAGCGTTTTCATTCGATGGCAGAAAAGATGATACTTTAACGATAGATAAAATTGATGAGAAGTATCATACTAGGATGGTAAAAGAACCTCATCTTGTTATTTTCAGAGAACCCAATTCTGAATTGATATGAACATGAAACCGCTGAATACAAAACAACCAAATTAAATGGTTTTTTCAACGATAAAAATATATCACTGGATACATTAATTGGAATATGCACTGACCGTGAGCCAACAAACACTGGCCCACACGGTGGAATTATACGACAATTCGAATTGCTGTTAAAAAGACCATTGCATTGGTTTGTTTGCCTTCTACACTTCAACGAACTTCCGTTTCGGCATTTGTTTGAAGCTTTGGATAAATCAACCAGCACTGGACCAAGATCGGCAACCGGAAAACTGAGCCGTCAAATCGAAACTTGTGAAACTCTTCCGGTAAGTTATTGCTATCACTCATTTATTATAATTGTCAACCATTTTTAATTATTTTATTATTATATATTTTTAGGTGGTGGACGGCTTCCAGAAAATTGAGTTGCAAAATATGCCCCCTGCTCCAGAAAAAAAAAGAACTTTCCACCGATTCGAAATACTTATACGACATGGCCCATGCAATTTCTAGCGGCGTGGTTCCGGTGGATATGGCTAACATCATACCAGGGAAAATTGTACATTCTCGGTGGCTCACCAAGGCCGCTAGATTATTGCGATTATATGTGACAACGAAAAATCCTGATGCAAATTAAAAAAATCTGGTTGAATTTATAATTAAATGTTATGTGCCAATGTACTTCAATATCAAGTATTACAGCTCTGCCGTGTACGGCAGTGCATTATTTTTGAAGTTCATTGGTTGGTCACGATTTCTAGAACTTCGCTTACGCAAAATTGTCAATCAAGTAATTAAAGATAATTCATATTATGCGCATTCGGAAAATATCTTTTTATCAATGTTGTTTGATGATAGGAAAGAAAAGCGCGACTGTGCCATCAAGAAAATGGAACCAACCAATGGAACTTAGAGTTTATAAAAAACCAGATATAAATTTTAATTGCACAAGTTATACGGAAATGATCAATTTGAATGATATAAATATTGTATTTGAACCACCATACTCGAAGCATTCCGTACGATACATTGAAAGAATATTTAAATCAAGATGATCCACAGTTTAATGATCCAAAAATTCCATCACACATACAAGGAACGAAATGACATGTTCAATTGCTATGGCGACGACATTAGAGAGCCGTGCGAAATTGCCCAGACTTGAAAGTAGAAAAGACTTCAAACAATAATTTTTTTTAGTTTCTTTTCTATAACTCACTTCAATTAATTTTTTCATTTACATATGTTCTGACTAAATAAATTTCTTAAGAGAAAAAATAGATATTATTATAAATAAATAAATAAAAATAAAGAAAAAACATAGCCATTTAGCTGATTTTTTCATGTAGAGGCCAAAAATGGGGATTTTTTGAAATGATTGTATGGGGAACCCCCCAGGGAGTTCCAGGGGGTGTGCCACTGGCATGGGTGGATCGGCCGTCTAAAGTTAGTGGGGGACGGTCATACATTTGGACTCGATTGGAGCACTCAAAATGGGTCAAAGTGGGATTTTTCAAAATTTGCCCCTACCGAAAAGTTCGACCCAAATTGGGGGACATCAAAATTCGTTTTAGAGGTATGGTTCCTTCGGCAAAGTTTCTTATTTTGATCCCAAGAATATGCAAGGGCAATGGGCGACTTTTAAATCGACCCGCCCTAATGTATACATATGTATGTATAAAGTATATTTCAGAGCATACTTTTCATTTAATGCTCAGCTCTGTTAACGCGCCACTTTAAAATTTCTCCTTTTGAGCTAGCTTTGGTGAAACGACGATGAGCAATTTGGTTAGCTTTTGACAATTCACACGTTTCCTCGTAGTCCAACTACAACTTCTCTATAACTTACTTTCTCTGATGAGAATTTAATTTAAAAAAAGAAATGACAAACATAAAAATAAAATTATATGGAATTTATTGAACGTAAGCGACAGTATTTATAAAATATGTGACCTTACGATAATCCGCAAAAATAACGTAAGCGCCAAACAATAGTAATTTTTGCTTAAAGTAAACTAAAAAAACGTTTCCTTTAAAATCAATGCTAAATTTTGAAGCGAATGCCTGTTTATTTTTAAGCTTTCAAAACAAAAATTCTTTACATACTATAATTCTCTTTGTGTTGCTTCAAAATATTTTTTACATTTCAGCCATTATTAAAGTGTGTTATTTTTAGTTATAGCTGACTTAAAATAAAAATAGTTTGGTGTTGAATATTAAAAAATATTTTCGTGAAATCACGTGCAACACAACTTTATATAACTGTATCTTGAATTCTTTATTATATTATATTGAAATATGACGTTTTTGGAAGAAATTGCGTTCTCTGTTTGCTTTGATTCATATTTAATTTTTAAATCTTCAATAAAATTATTCCAATAAATTATGACTTCAATCTTTTTTAAGCTGTTACTTCCTCAGGTTGATTCCGTTTTATATGTGGATACAGATGTTATATTCTTGTCACCTATATCAGATATTTGGAAATATTTTGGACGATTTAATGCATCTCAGTTTGCAGCTCTTACCTCCGAACATGAAGATGAAAACATGGGTTGGTACAATCGGTTTGCACGACATCCTTACTATGGTCGCATGGGAGTAAATTCAGGAGTAATGCTAATGAACCTTACTCGTATGCGCATTCACAATTGGGTCTCACATATAGTTCCCATATACAATGAGTACAAGCTACGTATCACGTGGGGTGATCAAGATATCATTAATGTATTTTTTTATTACAGTCCAGGTAAATCTGAACATACATATTTTAAATCATATTAACATAACTTAGTATAAATATTTTAGATGCGCTTTTACTTCTACCTTGTCAGTACAACTACCGACCAGATCATTGCATGTATATAAGTGTTTGTAATGTATCCGTTGAAGGAATAAAACTAATGCACGGCAATAGGGGTTACTTCCATTCTAATAAGCAGCCCTTGTTTAAGGCAGTGTATGAAACAGTAGAAAGCTACAAGATTGATTCAAATCCATACTTAAATTTTGTAATACCATTAAAAGCATCATTAAATGTCGTAAAAGAAACAAGTTGTGGCCTACTAACTGAAGAAACTATCCTTATCGCAAATAAAATATTTGGAAGATATCAATCGTTAAAATATACTCGTAAAATTTAATTTATTTATTTCGTCATAATAACAATACTAATGGTACAGGCCCTAACTTGGGCGAACTTGTTATTGTTTGGAGAATAAATATCAAAACTGAAGTGTGAGTGCTGTCATAATTTGGTTTGTTGCATTATTTAATAATTGAGGAATTCAATGGTAAAACTATCTTTGATTTCATTTACAATTAAATATTTTTTTAACGATTATAACGATTTAAAATAAATGCAGAGCAGAAGCAAATAAGTGTATTTTGAATTCTTTCCCCTAAAGTATTAATATATAATCGGCTCCATTCCCTTTGTCGCTATCGTTTTAAAAGAAATAAGAACATCTATGTGGCATCCCTGTTCACGTTATTGACTCTTATAGAAAATAAATTGGGATTCCCCATTTTAGAACGAGTATACTAACAACATATTATATAAGCAGTCGTCTTTTATCGTTGTAATAATTGAGATGTGATATAGAAATGAACGGGATTATTTAATATGAAGATTTCTAACATAAAGCAATTGAAAATTTTAGCGTCAGAATGGAAACAAAATTCTGCGTATGCCGAAAAGTATAATAAAAGGAATAAAACTATCGAATTTCACAAAAAAAGTAATCTTCGCCCAACCTCAACTTTACGCTTGACGAGGGTGCATTTAGCTTCAAAATATTTCAAAACGGCGATTGCATACTTAAAACAGGGGCTAGATTTCGTTTGGAAGATGGAGTCATGTGTAGAAGTTCACGACAGTGAGGAAAGTTCTCTGATCGCCATTCACTTGGGAGTGGCCAGAAACGATTCTTTTACACATGGCTCAAGCAGCTCACTACTTCCGGTCTTTGACTAAGTATCCTCTGGGTAGCCTAAGAACATCCGTTCGAAGGCGAGCTAATGTGAGAAGGCGAAACATTCCCTACATAGGGTTGTGCGCTTGGCTTGGGACCCGCCACGTAAAAAACAATACCACTGAAAAATAAAACACAGCCTCGGATGAGAGACCCCCCTTTTTATGACGACCATGGCAAACGGAATAAGGACTACCATTTGAGGGCATGCACCTGGAATGTCCGGACCCTTAATTGGGAAGGTGCCGCTGCCCAGCTGGTTGATGTCCTCGCAAAAATAAAGGCTGACATCACCGCCGTCCAAGAAATGCAATGGACGGGACAAGGACAGAGACGAGTAGGTCCTTGTGACATTTACTACAGTGGCCATATAAAGGAGCGCAAGTCTGGTGTTGGATTCGTGGTGGGAGAGAGACTCCGTCGCCGAGTACTATCATTCACTCCGGTGAATGAACGTCTAGCCACAATCGGCATCAAAGCGAGGTTCTTCAACATATCGCTGATTTGCGCCCACGCCCCGACGGAAGAGAAGGACGAGGTGACCAAAGACGCCTTCTATGAGCGCTTGGAGCGCGCTTATGAGAGCTGCCCCCGCCACGATGTCAAAATCGTGCTTGGCGACTTTAACGCCAGGGTGGGCAAAGAAGGTATTTTTGGCAGTACGGTCAGTAAATTCAGCCTCCACGACGAAACATCCCGCAATGGGTTGAGGCTGATTGACTTCGCCGGGGCCCGAAATATGGTTATCTGTATTACTAGATTCCAGCATAAGAAGATTCACCAAGCTACCTGGCTGTCTCCGGATCGAAAAACTACCAACCAGATCGATCATGTTGTGATAGATGGAAGACACGTCTCCAGTGTTTTAGATGTGCGTGCGCTCCGAGGTCCTAACATCGACTCGGACCACTATCTTGTTGCAGCTAAGATTCGCACTCGCCTCTGTGCAGCAAAAAACGCACGCCAACAAACACAAGGAAGGTTCGACGTCGAGAAGCTGCGATCACAACAGACAGCCGAGCGATTTTCTACTCGGCTTGCACTCCTGCTCTCTGAGAGCACTCATCAACAACTCGGTATAAGGGAACTGTGGGACGGCATTTCAAATTCCTTACGTACAGCTGCAACCAAAACCATTGGTTTTCGGAAAGAGAAAAAGAACAGCTGGTACGACGAGGAGTGCCGTGTCGCAGCGGAGAGAAAACAGGCTGCCTACCTCCCAAATCGAAAATGCTCGAAAATTCTACGAAACGATGCGGCGGCTTACAGAAGGTCATCGGCCTCAACACCCGCGCCGTTAGATCTAGATCTGCTTTCTCTAGGCTGGACAAGGAAGCACAGAAAATGGGTCTGGTAGTGAACGAGGGCAAAACGAAATATCTCCTGTCATCAAACAAACAGTCGTCGCACTCGCGACTTGGCTCTCACGTCACTGTTGACAGTCATAACTTTGAAGTTGTAGATAATTTCGTCTATTTAGGAACCAGCATTAACACCACTAATAATGTCAGCCTGGAAATCCAACGCAGGATTGCTCTTGCCAACAGGTGCTACTTCGGACCGAGTAGGCAATTGAAAAGTGCAAAGTCCTCTCTCGACGAACAAAAGCTAAACTCTATAAGTCGCTCATAATTCCCGTCCTGCTATATGGTGCAGAGGCTTGGGCGATGACAGCAACCGATGAGTCGACGTTACGAGTTTTCGAGAGAAAAATTCTGCGAAAGATTTATGGTCCTTTGTGCATTGGCCACGGCGAATATCGCATCCGATGGAACGATGAGCTGTACGAGATATAAGACGACATTTGACAGAGTTCAGCGAATTAAAAGACAGCGGCTACGCTGGCTAGGTCATGTTGTCCGGATGGATGAAAACACTCCAGCTCTGAAAGTATTCGACGCAGTATCCGCCGGGGGAAGCAGAGGAAGAGGAAGACCTCCACTCCGTTGGAAGGACCAAGTGGAGAAGGACCTGGCTTCGCTTGGAATATCCAATTGGCGCCACGCAGCGAAAAGAAGAAACGACTGGCGCGCTGTTGTTAACTCGGCTATAATCGCGTAAGCGGTGTCTACGCCAATTGAGAAGAAGAAGAAGATTTCGTTTTCGCACAGGGCAGCGCTCGTCTACTGATGATAAGGTTTTGTTGTCTGCCACTTTTGATTTATTTTTTACGGTTTCGATACTAATTTTATGGAATGGAATGGCTCCTATTAATTGTTTTAGATATTTCTCGCCAGGATTTCTTATCTTCGGAGTGCTTCACAATCAATTGTGTAATTTTGAGACTAGTTTGACCACTATACCTCCCATCTTTAGTTTTATTAAAATTTTGCTAAAATTCTCTTTACATTAAAAAATAATTGTATGATCTATATGCGCTGGTGATCTACCGATATATGTAACAAACATAAGAGAAGTTGGCTGCGAGTTGGGTATGGGCGTGTGGGAAAAAGACTCCGTCGCCGTATCAAAGCGAAGTTCTTCCACATATCGCTGATTTCCACCCACGCCCCGACTAAAGAAAAGGGCGATATGACCAAAGATGCCTTCTATAAGCGCTTGCAGCGCACATATGACAGCTTGCCCCACCACGATATCAAAACCGTGCTTGGCGACTTTAACGCCAGGGTAGACAAAGATGGTATCTTTGGCACAACAGTCGAAAAATTCACCAAACCAAGCTTGTCTCCGGATCAGAAAGCCACCAACCAGATCGATCATGTTGTGATAGACGAAAGACACGTCTCCAGTGTTTCAGATGTGCCTACGCTCCGAGGTCCTAACATCGACTCGGAACACATTGCTATATTGTAACAAAGATACGCACCTGTCTGCAGAAAAACACTCACGTCACAACCACAAGGAAGGTTCCACGTCGAAAAGATGCAATCACAAAAGACAGAATTTCGAATAATTACCCGACTGAAATACAACAAAGCGGCGGTTGCCGATGAATTGCTGGCCGAGCTATTCAGACACGGCGGCGAAAAACTGATAAGGTACATGTACCAGCATCTTTGTAGAATATGGTCGGACGAAGAATGATCAACGATTGGAATTTAAGTGAGCTCTGCCCAATTCACAAAAAGGGAAACCTCACAATCTGCGGCAACTACCGTTGGTCTCCTAACCATCGTATATAAAGTTCTATCGGGCGTATTGTGTGAAAGATTAATTCCCACCGTGTGGCTTTAGGCTTGGTAATTCAACAACCGAAAAGATATTCACCATGAGCCAAATTTTGGAAAAGACCCGTGAAAAGAAAATCGACACACACCACCTCTTCGTCGATTTCAAACCTGTTTTTGACAGCACGAAAAGGAGCTGCCTTTATAAGGCGATGTCTGAATTTGGTATCCCCGCAAAACTAATACGGCTGTGTAAACTAACGTTGAGCAATACCAAAAGCTCCGTCAGGATCGGGAAGGACCTCTTCGAGCCGTTCGATTCCAAACGAGGTTTCATGCAAGGCGACTACTTATCGTACAACTTCTTATCTTCACTTCAATCGAACTTTGCAGAAAATAATCGAGCAGTTATAATCTTCTATAAAAGTGTACAGTTGCTGACGTATACTGATGATATTAATCTCGTTAGTTCTGAATAAGGAACAGAAGCTGGTAGTGATAGAGGGCAAAACGAAATGTCTCCTGTCATCAAACAAACAGTCGTTGCATTCGCGAGTGGGCTCCCATGTCACTGTTGGCAGTCGTAACTTCGAAGACGTAGATAATTTCGTCTATCTTCGAGCCAGCATTATCAGCAACAACAATGTCAGCCTGGAAATCCAACGCAGGATTGCTCTTGCCAACAGGTGCTACTTCGGACTGAGTAGGCAATTGAGAAGTAAAGCCCTCTCTCAACGAACAAAGACCAAACTCTATAAGTCATTCTTATTCGAGTCCTTCTATATGGTGCGGAGCCTGGATAGTGACAAGTTTTCGAGGGAAAGGTTCTGCGAAAGATTTATGGTCCTTTGCGCATTGTCAACATGAAGACATGACCTAGTCGGTTAATTATTCAGATAAGTTTTCAACTGTGGGTGGGCTGTCGGAACGTCCATTATCCAATTTTATAATCCAATGATTTCGATGTCATCGGCGAATGCCAGCAGTTGTAGACTCTTATTGAAGATAGTCTGCAGCTCGAACTATTTTCTCCAAGAGCGGATTGAAGAAGTCGCACGAAGGGAGTCACCTTGTCTGAAACCTCGTTTGGTATGGAAAAGCTCTAAGAGGTCCTTCCCAATCCTCACGGACCTTTTGGTGTTGCTCAACGTCAGTTTATACAGCCGTATGAGTTTTTCGAGGGATACAAAATTCAGATATTGCGGCATAAAGGCAGCTCCTTTTCGTGCTGTCAAAACCAGCTTTGGAATCGACGAAGAGGTTTTGTATGTCGATTTTCTTTTCTCGGGTCTTTTCCAAGATTCGGTGCATGGTGAATATCTGGTCAGTTCTTAATTTGCCAGGCCCAAAGCAACACTGGTAAGATCTAATACGGTCGATAGAAAACTTATACGGGATGTTGAGGAGACTTATCCCACGGTAGTTGGCGAAGATTGTGGGGTCTCCTATTTGTGAATTGGACAGAGCACATTTAAATTCCAGTTGTCGGGCATGCTTTCGTCAGACCATATTCTACAAGAAGCTGATGCATGCTCCTTATCAGTTTTTCGCCGAGGTGTTTGAATAGATCGGCTTTGTTGTTTTTCAGGCGGGTAATTGCTATTCGAACTTCTTTGTGGTCGGGTATCCATCCATCCTCATCGATTGGGGATGTGTTCCCTCCATAATTTTAGTATGCTCTGATGGATCACATCTTGGGATTCTACAAGAGTATGCTGCGGTCTTGAAACCTTCTGTTAGCCGGCGCATATTTTCGTAGAATTTTCGAGCACTACCCTTGTCGCTCAGCTTGTGAAGCTCTCGCACTCACGCATTTGGACTTCTCTCTTTTTCAAATGCGTCTCGATACCCTCTTCAAATGTCGGTATCTATCCCATCCCGCACGTGTTGTGATCGATTGCAATGTTCTCTTCGAATCTTTTAAAAATATGTTAGATCAGTTTGGTCACCCTGGAACAAAACTGAAAAATTCTACTGAGCAAAAAAATTATTAATGTACGGAAGGCATCCACTGAAATAAAAAACTCAGTGATAGAAATTCGCTGAGTATTTATTATCAAAATAATAGAAGTCTTACTACCAATTTAAATGATTTGTACTTAAACAGTACTAATGGAAATTTCTATATAATTGGATTTACAGAAACAAGAAAAACTAGAGCTTTTAAACATTTAAAAATTGATATATTTGTCGACTACTCTAAATGTTCTGCATTGCCCCGACAATATTCAGACCTTAAAAAAAATTATTATGTTTCAAATCAAACTACTTTACAAAATTTTTTAAAATGTCCGGCCGAATTGTTCAATTAACGCTCCAATTATTTCATAAAAAGACGTCTTACCTCATTTACTCAAATTAAAATCAAGTTATAATTACTTCTTGAAATAAAGTACCAAATATTTAATTATTCTCTTAATCTTAATTTATAGTACTTTTGAATATTACACAATATACTATAACCTTTTCGATGTCTTTGTTAATTTCTTAATTTTAGTATTTTCATTCCAACAAATTTACTTGTATTTGTTAAATATGTATAATTGAGTTCTAGGGAACACATACACATACGGATGTCAGAGATAATGAGATATCCAACTCCTCTCTCACTGGAAGTGAGAGAGCAATTGCTAAACGTCAAAACCTACTGAACTTTGACAGCTAATCGAGTTCAGTAGGTTTTGACGTTTATCAATTGGAAACCAGCGATGGCCAGATTGAAATCTTACCAAAAAAATGTGTAAACGGAGAGATTTGTTGCATCGTTCAAGACCACTTATAAAAATGTAAAACAATGAAAATTAAATAAATTTGTGAAATCTAAAGATATTTGATGAAACGTTTTGTAATTTGAAGCATCATAGTTTTATTTTCAATGGAAAATGATTAAAAACATTTAATGATTGAGAGCTAACAAGCTTAAATCCTATTATTGGGTATTGAAAGGACAAAAGTCAGTTGTTATAATATTCTTTAAAAAGATGTAAATAGTTTCTCCATATAATAAATAACCACTATTTAGTAATATTTATTCGTACTAAATTTGGGTATTGGGTTGATAAATGCCCAAAAATTGTATTTTTGTTCAATCTGGCCATAATGTAAAATGTTATAAGAAACGCTAATTTTGAGGCGCTCTCACACTGGAATAAGTTTAACATCCCTTTATTCCTGCGGATGTTATATACACTGACTTTAGTAAAGCTTTCGATAAAGTCAATCTCTCAACTCTCGTACATAAACTTGATGTTCTGGGATTGCAACCAAGATTTCTTCAATGTGCATCTTCTTATCTTTATAATAGAACACAACGAGTGATATTTGAGGATACTCTTTCAGATTCTATTATTGACTTCCCGATTATACTTTTTTATTAACGAAATCTCTTCTGCAATAGATTTCTCAAAATTTTTATTACAAGCACTGGAAGTAAATCTTTTTTAATAATATACTTTAATTATTGAGCTGCAGCAAATAGACTTAAACAATTTGGTGCGATAGAAATAATTGCCTTTGAATCTCAAAAAAAGTAAGATGATGTGCTTTTCTCATAGATATGGGCACCCTTCCTTTTATGTAATAAAATAA
This sequence comes from Bactrocera tryoni, assembly GCF_016617805.1. NCBI lineage: Eukaryota > Metazoa > Arthropoda > Insecta > Diptera > Tephritidae > Bactrocera > Bactrocera tryoni. The sequence continues at coordinate 30,012,371 of NW_024395977.1, forward strand.
ATACTACAGTTTGTTTTAAGCAACGTAAAGGGGGAGGGGGGTTTAGAGAAACTATCAGTTGATACAATGTAATAGCAGAAACATTAAAAACCGCTACTCCCTTCCATCCTTTTCCTTCCTTATCGAGCAAAATGTGTGCATAGTCAAAAACGTGCTAAAAACGCAGAAATCAGCCATCTTTGTTTGTTTACATTTGAACAATGTTGCCATTGCCCAATACGCATATATAGTTTTGAGCACATCTTTGTTTTCAATTAAAATTTTTACAATATAAAATATCAAAACTGAAAACAATTAAAAATAGTTTCTTCTTCTTAATTGGCGTAGACACTGCTTACGCGATTATAGCCGAGTTAACAACAGCGCGCCAGTCGTTTCTCCTTTTCGCTACGTGGCGCCAATTGGATATTCCAAGTGTAGCCAGGTCCTTCTCCACTTGGTCCTTCCAACGGAGTGGAGGTCTTCCTCTTCCTCTGCTTCCCCCGGCGGGTACAGCGTCGAATACTTTCAGAGCTGGAGTGTTTTCGTCCATTCGGACAACATGACCTAGCCAGCGTAGCCGCTGTCTTTTAATTCGGTGAACTATGTCAATGTCGTCGTATATCTCGTACAGCTCATCGTTCCATCGAATGCGATATTCGCCGTGGCTAACGCGCAAAGGACCATAAATCTTTCGCAGAACTTTTCTCTCGAAAACTCGCAACGTCGACTCATCAGTTGTTGACATCGTCCAAGCCTCTGCACCATATAGCAGGACGGGAATTATGAGCGACTTATAGAGTGTAGCTTTTGTTCGTCGAGAGAGGACTTTACTTTTCAATTGCCTACTCAGTCCGAAGTAGCACCTGTTGGCAAGAGCAATCCTGCGTTGGATTTCCAGGTTGACATTGTTGGTGGTGTTAATACTGGTTCCTAAATAGACGAAATTATCTACAACTTCAAAGTTATGACTGTCAACAGTGACGTGAGTGCCAAGTCGCGAGTGCGACGACTGTTTGTTTGATGACAGGAGATATTTCGTCTTGCCCTCGTTCACTGCCAGACCCATTTGTTTTCATTCCTTGTCCAGACTGGGGTAAGCAGAACTAACGGCGCGAGTTTTGAGGCCGATGATATCAATATCATAGGTATACGCCAGCAGCTGTACACGCTTATAAAATATTGTACCTGCTCTATTAAGTTCTGCAGCTCGAATAATTTTCTCCAGCAGCAGGTTGAAGAAGTCGTACGATAGGGATTCGCCTTGTCTGAAACCTCGTTTGGTATCGAACGGCTCGGAGAGGTCCTTCCCGATTCTGACGGAACTCTTCGTGTTGCTCAACGTCAGTTTACACAGCCGTATTAGTTTTGCGGGGATACCAAATTCAGACATCGCGGCATAGATCCCCCATTGGAGGATGGGGTCATGTGTAGAAGTTCACGCAAGTGAGGAAAGTTCTCTGATCGCCATTCACTTGGGAGTGGCCAGAAACGATTCTTTTACATATGACTCAAGCAGCTCACGACTTCCGGTCTTTGACCAAGTATCCTCTGGGTAGCCTAAGAACATCCGTTCGTAGGTGAGCTAAAGTGAGAAGGCGAAACATCCCCTGCATAGGGTTGTGCGCTGGGTTTGGGACCCGCCACGTAAAAAGCCTATCCCAATGAAAAGCGACAAACAGCCTCGGATGAGAAAAAAAAAAAAAAATTAAAAATAGTTTACATATTTATAAATGATAGCATTCGACTCTGATTTTGAGTTATTTTATGAAAATTTCATACATATTGAAACTTAGTGAACAGATTGAATTATAAAAGTTGTTAATTACTACAGTGTATCGATATTGGCAACCCTGCATTGTGAGAGAGCAATCAGCTGACACGTTTCCACGGCAAAAATCCAAATGTCGTGAATTCTCACGTCATCCCACGTCAAAGAGAGAAGGGAGTAGCGTTTTTCACTGTTCAGTTACATTGCGCGCCCATAAGATAGGTCGTGGCAGCTGACACGAGCCACGATTCTACGTTTTTCACTGGCTGTGCTATAAGCAAAGGCACAGCTGAGAGGTGCCCATGGAGAAACGTTAAGAGGAGTCTGGGGTTGAGTTTCTATTGACATCAAAGATGGCCGCTGTTTGACCGGAAAATGGTTACATTGTGGTGTTTTGTTAAAATTTATGTCCCAAAAATATTGGTTATATTTAAAACTTTGATATTTTTTCAAAATGAAATGAAGTTATTTTATTATTTACTAGAGAACCCGACCAAGATTTACTGTGGGCGACCCATAGATAATACAACTATACCATCTGTATGATTACTATTAGATAGATTATAATTATTAAATAGTGAGATATAGCATTTTTGATAAGCAACTTATGTGAGTTTACAAAAAAATGGATTATAAAAGCATTTCTTATGTTAATAAGGCATTACCTTTTTACTATTTAATTTGGGAGGTTTGGGAAATCAACCGTTGAAAGAGATTTGCTAAGTTGGAAAGAGGCGAAATGAGCACCGAAGACAATGAAGGCAGTGGACGCCATAAAGAGGCGAAAGCTCTTTGCAAAGTGGGTGCCTCGCAAGTTCATAATCTAAAAAAAACAACGAGTAACTGATTCTGAGAAGTGTTTGAGTGCTCTTTAATAATTTTAATAAAACCGAATCGGTGTGTGACAATAGAAATACTGCTCCATCATTTCACACTGGAGTCCAATCGATAGCCATTATAGTGGACTGCACATGATGAACCGGTCTTAAAGCGCGGAAAGATGAAAAAGTCGGCTGGCAAGGTTATGAAATCAGTTTTTTGGAATGATTACTGAACCAGTTATAATCCATTGCACTGTGTAATTGGTTGCTGTTCTATTCTCCTAAAAATTACCCGACTGACCTCTTAATAAATATTCACCACTGAAAAATGTTAAGTGGATATAAGCAATAATGTAAGAAACGAGATTCAGAAAATGCCAATTCTACGATACTGAGTACAAATTTTATAATTTGCGAAATTGATTTTCATAATAAATGAATATAAATAAAGACTATATGCAAAATGTAAATATAGTACTATATACAAATATGGTACTTTTTCCATCGTTACATGCTAAAATACGGAGGCAGGATCTCAAACGCTCAATATTCTGATCATCGACAGACTGTTCCAACAGTCGTATACCATTGATATATGCACATGTGAGTATGTATTAGTTGTAACTAAAATTTTTTTATAGTTTCGGTAGTCATGACTTTTCGGGTATGCCTACCGAATTATACAAGTATGTATTGAGATTGCGAATTCTACAAATAATTTATTTAATAATATTCAGATTAAGATTAAGAAAATTTATACTTAAATTATAGGAAAGAAATCTCTTCATATCTCTTAAAATTTAATGTTCAAAAGAATTATTATGACTTATAATACTAAATTCTGTAACAATATTTAGTCTTTTGGTCCACTAATTGTAAAATTGAATTTCCAGTTTGTCCATTAATACGTTAATTAAAGCGGTTAAAAATTCACCCCAATATTTCTGTATGAAGATGGTATACTTTAATTTTTTGTCAAAAATAATAAACATCATTTTATAACCAACATTGAAAATAGTATATGTATATAAATAAAATAGTAGTAGTACAAAATATAAATTATTATTGCTGCGTCGAGGTGCCTCTCTCCACCCTTGCTTACCAGAGGCGGCCATGATGGTTTTATTGTAAATACTGTAAATGGTCACTTTCGTTACTCCCTTATACCATATTTTCAACTTTGTTGATTTGGGAGTTACCATGGAGCCTAAGCTTCATTATACTCTCGCAACAATGTTGCTAAGGAGAGTATTATAGTTTTGTTCACATAACGGTTGTTTGTAAGTCCTAAAACTAAAAGAGTCAGATATAGGGTTATATATACCAAACTGATCAGGGTGACGAGTAGAGTCGAAATCCGGATGTCTGTCTGTCCGTCCGTCCGTCTGTCCGTCCGTCCGTCCGTGCAAGCTGTAACTTGAGTAAAAATTGAGATATCATGATGAAACTTGGTACACGTATTCCTTGGCTCCATAAGAAGGTTAAGTTCGAAGATGGGCAAAATCGGCACACTGCCACGCCCACAAAATGGCGGAAAGACCATAAAGTGTCATAACTAAGCCATAAATAAAGATATTAAAGTGAAATTTGGCACAAAGGATCGCATTAGGGAGGGGCATATTTGGACGCAATTGTTTTGGAAAAGTGGGCGTGGCCCCGCCCCCCTACTAAGTTTTTGTACATATCTCGGAAACTACTATAGCTATGTCAACCAAACTCTACAGAGTCGTTTTCTTCAGGCATTCCCATATACAGTTCAAAAATGGAAGAAATCGGATAATAACCACGCCCACCTCCCATACAAAGGTTATGTTGAAAATCACTAAAAGTGCGTTAACCGACTAACAAAAAACGTCAGAAACACTAAATTTTACGAAAGAAATTGCAGAAGGAAGCTGCACCCAGGCTTTTTTTTTTAAAATTGAAAATGGGCGTGGCCTCGCCCACTTATGGACCAAAAACCATATCTCAGGAACTACTCTACCGATTTCAATGAAATTCGGTATATAATATTTTCTTAACACCCTGATGACATGTACGAAATATGGGTGAAATCGGTTCATAACCACGCCTTCTTCCAATATAACGCTATTTTGAATTCCATCTGATGCCTTTTCTGTATAATACGAGTATATACATTAGGAACCAATGATGATAGCGGAATAAAAAAAATACGGTATTTGAAAAATATGTAAATGACGTATAATGAAATCTCGATTATCACTTTATCATGCGAGAGTATAAAATGTTCGGTGACACCCGAACTTAGCCCTTCCTTACTTGTTTTAGTCTTATTATTGAAACCATGGTTTTGAAAGCAAATCGGTAAGGCATTTCCTTTGGCTTTCTTGGTCGTTTAAAACTTATAAATCTACCCTCATTTACTAGCCGTAGGGAAATGGAATAATATTCTACGCAAAATTTCTGAATGGAACAGAGAGTCTTTATCTAGTCATCCTGCTTTCAGATGTTCAAAATCTATAGCTGACAAAAGTGATAAATTTGTGTATCAACCAATATTACCTCATATGCCATGCTGTAAATCCGCACATCGGTAGGAAAGTGGTGGCGTAGAGCGTTAAAATTCAGGAAAAATCCGACATCACATATTTTCTATAAAAAGAGACGTTAGGATAAAAATATATCTAGTTTAGGATAAGATTTAGTGGAAAAACTGGTTCACGTCTCTATCTGTACCGTTGATTCAAAAAGAAAACATTTTTTTGGAAAATGCAATTAATTAAAAAAGGCTTCTAGAGTGTACATACATATATTATTTTAACATTAGAATTATCTAAAATAAGAAAGGAAACTCCGGTATAACCGAGCATTCGGATTCTTTTAAAAGCCGTCGGAATCCCTTAAGGTGCTGGAAAAACTTTTTATTTAAAAGAAAGAAAGAGCTAAGTTCGGGTGCAACCGAACTTTTTATACTCTTCCAACTTGAACGAATCAGGGCCAGAGAAATATATTAAGATGTAAAACGTCAACCAGAGGATCGAAATCTAAGCAATCTTATATATAAATATACTCTATATAACTCACATACTGACCGACAAATTCGGCATACGAATTATTAGGAAATCGAAATCATTATACGTAGTAGTTGGGGTAGTATCGACCCGATTTTATCTATTAACTATTATCATGCTACATACTAAATATTCCCTCACATACAATCACCAATCATATGGAGCAAAGTCACCCGCATTCTCGAAAATCCTGATAATAGTTATATGGGGGCTAAGTAAAGTTTCCGTCCAATTGTATCTATTTTTGGCACAAAGAGTAAAACATGTCCTATAAATTTCATTGAGTTAACTCAAATATTAGTCGATATATCCAGTATATAGTCACCTGGAAGTTCCACTTTATATTAGGTATATGGGAACTCAGGAAAGTATTGATCCGATTCAACACATTTTTGATACACAGAATTGAATTTTATTTGTATATCTCACACATTTGACAATTTTTGGTCATAAGGTGGCATACTTCAAAGTCGCTATTCGTGTGTTATCTCATTTTATTAATTGTTTCTTATTTTTTATACTGAAAGTGATCTAATCTAATGGAATGAGGAGTGGTTGTAGTCCTATTTTGCCCATTTTGCACTCTAGAATAATAATGTCCGTAGAATGAAATACTATACTGAATCGGTCGAGCTGGTCCCGAGTCTCGGTGACACAATTTAGTAGTTTTTAACAATTCCGTTATGTGGGGAGTGAACGTGGTTATCATCCAACTTCTTCCATTTTTAATTTGTTTTGGTTTTTGTGCTTGAACAGATATATTTATTTACACTAAACATTTTAGAGAGCCCGAATGCAATCCACTGTGCAAAATTACTGTGGCGGTTTGTGGGCGTGGCAGTGGCGTCGTGTATCGAGTTATATTACGATATGTCAATTTTTAGTCAAATTATATAATCTTATTTGTAGCTATCTTGATTTTTTTTAGTTGATACAAACAACCGTTAGGTAACCGAAAATATTAGATATATTACACTCTGTTCTTTAAAAATAATGATGTCTACACCCCTGAACAGGGTACATTAAGTTTGCCACGAAGTTTAATGCTCAGAAGGAAAAGTGGGAGCTCATATAAATATATACATATATGATCAGCATGACAATCTGAGTTGATTTAATCAGACGGGCAGTCCATATGTGTATAAGCGAATTAGTCCCTCAGTTCTAGAGGTATCGATCTGAAATTTTGCACACGTCCTTTCGATTTATTGTCCACAGCAGTAATGCTATCTATACACAAATTGTTCAGATCGAGTCACTATAGCATACATATGTATAACTGCCGTACAAACTGACCGATCAATAATCTTGTAAGGAATTTTTGTATTTATGTGGGGTATTTTAGCTTCGGTGCAGCCTAAGTTAACGTTTTTTCTTGTTTATAGTGGTCTCGCATCGAAAATCGATTGCTCTGGTGAACTTTAATGTAAGAATTTCTGAAATTGTCTTTATTCACTTTGTTTTGTGATTTTTATTTTTATGGATTTGGGATAGATTTTGATTTAAAAAAAGTCTCTCACAATTAGCAGAAGAAAGTGGAAGTAGTCGAATTTAGTCAACTAATTTCGAATTAATTGGAATTCATTGAGGCCGTCGCATAGTGGGGCCAAGAGTACTACTATTACGAATCAATTAATGAAGCTTTATTTTTATTATATTCTATTTAATATATAGTTTACATCTTTTTTTGGCTTTTATGCTTCAAAGTAAGAAAAATAATGAAATAGTTCTGCATTTGCTTTTATGTATAAAACTGAAAAAATTCAACTCTATAAAAATACACAAAAACTTTACATATACATAAATAATTTATCGGAAAATATCAAACATTCCTTTTGAAATAATTTTTAAAACTGACATTTCCTGACATGTTCCGTAGAAGTTTTTCTTGCTACATAATCCCCAAATATACAACTAAAAGAGAATGTAACGAATAGCAAGACGAATCAGTGTTTCATTTACAACTTTTCAAAGATATTTTATATTGGTTGTTACAGGAAACCAAATTATGAAAGATATTAGTGATATTGCGTAATGAATTGTCAAAATTTGTATGAAAATTTATTTACGGACACCAAATAACTTTACGTAACTTTTTCGTTGTGTAAACAATGTGCGAAAATTTACCAGGTTATGAATGCAACCTTGCCAAATAGTCAGCTGATTTATTTTAATGTTTGAAGTGGAAAAGTATGGAAGAGGTAAGCATAAGACGTGAAATTAAAATTTGAATAATTTTCCCCTATTGTTTACATTTTAGAAAACACAGCAAAAAGGAAAAAGGAAGCGAAGTAACCCAACGCATCATTGGACAGAGTCGCAGGTGCCAGACTTGCTGCAAGCAGCTGCCGATGTGGTGAAAGAGTACCAGAGTCGTTCGAGGTTAGAATTTAAAATAACAACTTTATTTGTATGCATATGTTTATTTTACTTCAGCGGATCCTTTGGGCGGTGTTAAAGAGCAAGATGCGACACCTCAAAGCATCTTACCTATCCGCAGTGGCCTGGAAATGTAACACTGGTGCAGGGCTGCTGGTGAATGGGATTGAGCACACATTAATAAGATTATTAATAATTGAAATTGAAGCTAAAAAACAAGGTCAGTTAGAAATTGAAAAACTAAAATTAGCAAGTGAAGAGCGCATTAAATCTTTGAAATTGAATTTAAATGTTAAACTTCCTACAATTTTAAATACTACTATTAAATAAAACTGCTTTTTAATATTATATGTGCTTTATTTATGATATATTAGATGCAAATAAGATTTACAAGATTTTAAGCATTCAAATCTTGTATTAGCGATAGCAAGGCGAACCCTTTGGATTCACCCTTGTTAGTAGGTAAATTTTGGTTGTTAGATTCATCAGTTTCACCTTCCTTATTTAAACATTCATTAAAGTAAAAACTATCATTATTTTGGTCCTGTAGAATATTGTTCAGAATTCCACAAACAAGAAATATCCAACGGCATGCAAATTTCAGGCAACGGTTGCCTTTTATTTGTATTTTCAGTTCTTTTAAACTGTTGAACCGTTCTATTATTAAACCAAAGCAATGTTCAATTCTATTTCGATACTGGCTAAAAATTCTGTTAAATATATTTCGATTTTGCAAAGTGCCTTCCGTTACTCTAAAGGGAGTTATAAGACTCCCAGTTAATTTATATGCACTGTCACTTGCCAACCATTCTGCTCCCGTCAATAGTTCAGGAGCTTTTGTGGAGACTTAGACGATGACAACAACGGATGAGTCGACGTTGCGAGTTTTCGAGAGAAAGGTCCTGCGAAAGATTTATGGTCCTTTGCGCATTGGCCACGGCGAATATCGCATTTCATGGAACGATGAGCTGTACGAGATATACGACGACATTGACATAGTTCAGCGAATTAAAAGACAGCGGCTACGCTGGCTAGGTCATGTTGTCCGGATGGACGAAAACACTCCAGCTCTGAAAGTATTCGACGCAGTACCCGCCGGGGGAAGCAGAGGAAGAGGAAGACCTCCACTCCGTTGGAAGGACCAAGTGGAGAAGGACCTGGCTACGCTTGGAATATCCAATTGGCGCCACGTAGAGAAAAGAAGAAACGACTGGCGCGCTGTTGTTAACTCGGCTATAAACGCGTAAGCGGTGTCTACGCCAATTAAGAAGAAGAAGATTTCTCAATGTTTCACTAAATTTCACTTTGTACATTTAAATGGAATAAAGAGGAAGACTTCCTGGTTTAAAATCTCATACAGATCGTCGTTCCATCGAAGATATTCGCCGTGTCCAACATGCAAAGCATCATAAATCTTTGACTAAACCTTTCTCTCCAAAACTCGTAACGTCGACTCATCAGCTGTTGTTATCGCCCAAGACTCTGTACCATATAGCAGTACGATAATAATGAGTGATATATTGAGTTTGGATTTTGTTCGTCGAGAGAGACTTTACTTTTCAAATGCCTACTCAGTCCAAAGTAGCATCTATTGGCATGAGTTATTCTGCGTTGGATTTTGAGGCTGACATTATTGTCGCTGTTAACGCTGGTTCCAAGATTGACGAAATTGTCTACGACTTCGAAGTTATGACTGTCCACAGTGACGTGGGAGCCTAGTGGCGAATGCGACTACTGTTGATGTGATGACAGGAGATTTTTCGTCTTGCCCTCGTTCACTGCCAGACCCATTTACTTTGCTTCCTTATCCATTCTAGAGAAAGCAGAACTAACAACTTTGAAATCGACGAACAGGTGGAGTGTGTCAATTTTCTTTTCACGGGTCTTTTCCAAAATTTGCGCACTGTAGTTGGCGCAAATTGTGGGTTCCCCTTTTTAGTGGATTGGGCAGGGCAAACTTAAATTCCAATCGTCGGGCTTGCTTTCGTCTGACAATATTCTACAAAGAAGCTTATGCATGCTCATTATCAGTTCTCCGCCACCGTTTTTGTATAGCTCGGTCGCCTATTCATCGGCCCCCACCGCTTTGTTGTTCTTCAGATGTGTAACAGCTATTTGAACTTTTTCATGGTCGGGCAATGGAACGTCTGGTCCATCGTCCTTGATTGGGAATTCGGGTTCACCATGTCGGCCAGCTTGTCAAGCTCTTTGCACTCACGGATATCGGTCTCTCTTTTTTTTTGTCTACAATTGCGTCTTTCTTGCCTTTTCAACTCTCGCGCAAGTTAAATAATAATAGTTTTGGGTTTATTATTATTCTTTATTGAGTTCAATATACCTTCTTGGTTTGTGGTAATACTAAGACTAAAAGACATTAGGTTTGCTTACAACTATTTGTAGTATCGACAGAACATTCATGTTGTTCTGTTGTGTTCTTATTTTAAGCTGATAAATATTTTTGGATAAGTTCTTATCTGTTACTGATAATTACAATACATTATTATGTGTATAGGTCATGAGACATGTTTTTATGTTTACAGCTGATAAGGATTTGTTGATGTATTTGGGTTCGTGAGTATGATAAGGAATGTTATCTTCCTTAACTCTCCCCTCTGTTAAAATGAAATGTCCTCATTTCAAAAGCGCTGTGTTTGGAGTCGCTGTACTTCCATTTCATATACCTGCTCGAAAACTGGGCGTTTTTTGGCTTCTTGTTTAATCTGGTAACATTTACATGCCTTTACTGAGGCGTATATAAATAATCCTAATATTTTTACTAAGAGAATAGCGTAGCTTAAAAATTGTAAAGGGCGTTCCTCAACATGAATTAGGTATTTGTATATTTCGTGCATATTAGAAAATTTATTATTCGATTTGGATTCTATTATTTTCATAATTTTGATTTGTTCATTTTGATGACCATGTATTATATTTTTTATTTCTTGGACATGGTTAAAATACGTCTTATTATCTAAAGTAGTGCATATATTAAACTGAATTAATTTTGTGCCTATAATATTTCGGCCGTTCCATATATGGATTCCGTCAAATATAATATTTCCGTGATCTAATATTAATAAAGGCACATTGTTTTTTAACAATATTTCAATATGTTTTGTCCTTATTTAGTAAAGGGATGGTACAATTATCTTGCAATTCTTGTTTATAAACATTTATTCCTACATTATTTCTACATTTAGATAATGTTATAAATTTATTTTCACATTTTGTTATTTTTCTTTCAATTTTCCATGTTTGTAAGCTAACGGAATTAAATTGTATAATTTGTATTTATTATTAATGACAGAGTATTTATATATTGTGATTATCGAATTCCTGTACATAAAAACGTAGATATCCGAATATTCTAATAAGAGTGCTGTTTGTTCCCGAAGTGCTATTTTTTTTTGCAGTGCATCCAGTGCTGCCTCGTCTAATTTTACTAGGGCCACTACCCCCCTTTACAATTTGAGAGAAAACAATTATTTCAAATTAAAATACAAAAGTACATACATATTTTTTAATAATTTTTTTTTTAATATTATTATAATTACAATGTATACAGTGCGAATAAAGAAAACTTCCTTGCGTAAAATAACTAAAAAGTATTGGCTTTGGACGGCCAATCACTCTAATAATAACACTACACAACACGTAAAATTACACTGGGGAGCGACATACATTTTCTAGTTAATTTGGGGTCGCTAATTACGAACATCAACATTAAAAGGCTGTGGTTTTAACTTTAAGGGCGTGGCACGAAAAATAAAAAAACAGCCGTTCCTGTGACCTTTTTTGGTCAATGCATCATTAAAGATATTATTTTCAAGGTTTTGGCATATATTAAGCACTCGATTCGTAGAATAGTCTCCAGCGCTTAAAACTGTATATTCAATTATAAAGGTTTTAACTAAATATTCGAGCAGCGATTTAAGACTTGTGCAAGAATTCAATTTGCCCAGTACATTCATACAAATCCGACGAAAATTGGGAAAACTATTAAATAATAAATGCATTTGCAAATAAAATTTTATGTAATGTGAAATGAAAAGAGTAACTATTTTTAACATATTTAAAAAAACATAAAGCTGTATACATACACACATATATCATTCATGAATAAATCCTCCTGGTTCTTACTCCATTTTGCTCGCAAATGAAAATGTCAAAGAGTCTAAAATTTATGGGAATCGAATTCCTCATGAAACTCTAAATATCGATACTCTTCTACTTAACGATACTAAACGATTATCGATACCTTATTGTTTGTCGGTACATATCAAATACGGACTTTGTCGATACTTTTCGACAGGTACCGATACTTTTCCCATCCCTAGTTTCATTCCTTGCAAACTCTGAAAGTACTTACTGTGTGGCGGAAAGAATAAAAGGTGGTTTTTAGAAGTAGAATATATTTAAATTAATCAATTGGTTGAAAATGGATATAAGATCGTGTTTTGGTAAAAAATAGTTATAGTTATTATAATTTGTTGGTAATTAATGGTTTTTTATTTGTTAGAAAAAACAAAGCGCGCAAGAATCAGCGAACCAGTCATTGAGAAAAATTCTGTAGAAAGTGAAACTTCTGAATTAACTCATGCAACTTCCACGGTCGAAGATTATCCTACCAATGACATTGGCAATTGGGTGGGACGCGGATTTCTTCTCAATGGTGAAAATAAAATAAATATGGTGCTTCATTGTTGGAAACCACATGAGTCATATGACTTTGGAAAAGATAGTCAAGATTCCAATCGTAAATTTATTTATAATTGGCTTAAAATTTATGAGTCATGGCTTGCATATTCTTGTCGGCTGAAGGGAGCATTTTGTATGAACTGTGTACTATTTCCGCCAAAAAATACACGTGGCGTTATAGGATCGTTGACCATAAGACCATTTACGAAGTACAAAGACGCTCATGAGCATTTTAGAGCTCATGCAATATTTATTTGTCACAAAAAAGCAAGTATGGATGCTAATGGATTTTTAAACCTAGTGCCTATTGATGTAGTGGCACAAAACGCGCATGAAAAAGTAACTAAAGACAATAAGAAAATGATCAGATTGATTATATATGCTATTATTTATTGTGGGACGCATGATATTGCTCTTCGTGGCAAAAAAAAATCATGAAGGTGAGCATTTTAGTGGAATTAACTTTTTTTATTTAAGATAATAATTTAACTGTTATGTACTACTAGGCATTTTTAGGTATTTGCTTAAATTGCAATTAAATTCAGCGGACGCAGATTTGAAATTAATTTTTGAAAACGCTAAGGGCAATGCGAAGCACATTTCTGTTCGTATTCAGAACGAAATTCTTAATATTTGTGGTGACTTGCTCAAAGAAACAATTTGTCGTTCCATTGATAAAGCTGAAGGGTTTAGCATTTTAGCAGATGAAAGCTGTGAAAGAACAATTGTCTGTTGGAGTGCGATATTTCTGCAGTGAATTTTCAGAGTTACGTGAAGATTCCCTAGGCTTTGTTGAGCGAGACAATATGGACGCAAAATCAAATGCAAGTGCAATACATCATTTCATTACAAACTGTGGTTTGGATCCTAATAAATGCATCGGATAGGGTTATGATGGTTGTGCAACAATGGCTGGCAAAGATGGTGGCGTGCAAAAAATTATGAAAGATTTTTATAAAAAAAATTTGTTTTTCCATTGTGCTTCTCATAAGCTAAATTTAGTGATCAATGATTTGAACAGCGTTGCAGAAATTGGGAACACAACAACTACTATTAAGGAGGTAATTACATTTTTTCGGGAACCGCCACTTAGAGGAAAACATGTCCCAAATTTGCCACTTTTATGTGAAACTCGTTGGTCACAAAAGTATAAAAGCATAGGTGTTTTCAAAAATAACTTTTTGGCCATAACAGAAGGTTTAGAAAAACTTTCACTTGAAGGAAACCCAGCAACAAGGAAAACTGCTCTCCAGGTGATAAGTTGTGCAGCTAAAAGTACATTCGTTGTCTGTCTGTGCATCATTTCGCACTATTCAGCAATCTTGAAGCCAACAGCAAATTTGTTCCAGAGTAAGCAGTTGGATATACTTGCCATTGCTAACCATATAAAACGGATCGTGCAATTAATCAAGTCTGATAGACAAACAGCAGACAGCACATTTAAATCCATTTTTGACGAAGCTACAAATATTGCCCTGCAACTTGGTTTTGAAATTAGCTTGCCAAGGATTGTTGCCCGTCAAGTTTATCGTGCCAATTAACCAGCAACGACTGTAGTAGAATTTTTTAAGATTTCAATTTACATTCCGTATTTGGACTCGTTAATAATGGCTTTTGAAAATCGCTTTTCCGACCAAAATAATCCCTCTTTTGCTTAGTCATACCTTCACCCAGCTGTACTTAAATCGACCTTCAAATATTGTCTGCAGCTTCTTTTTATAACTTAAATGACTTGAAATATGAAATAGGTCTATGGATTGCCTTGTGGAAAGATAAAACTGAATTTGATGACATGGCTAATAGTGCCCATACATGAGCACACAAGTGCGTTCGATCGGTATGAATTCGTTTGCCCATACACGACACACAAATCCATTTTGCGTTCGTTCTTCACAGAGTTAACATGTGCGACAGGCAAGCGGAACATTTCTTGGAATGTATTTTTAATGTAGCATTTTTATCTATTTCATTGTACTTCGTTAATAAGTTATTCCAACTTTTATTTTTCTTACACTACGTATGTATATGTATGAGCGCTTAGGCAAAAAGTGAAAACTTTGAAGTGTGATTTCTCGGTTTTCCATTTTAACGATTATTCTTAATTGGCAGGATAGAAAACAAACTACACGTCGTATGGAATTAGGGCAAAGTTTATTATCATTGACATAAAATTATCTTATATTTAAACTAAAAAAAATATTAAGAAAAGTCAAGTTTTAACATATTTTTAAAAAGCCACTACTTATTAAATTTTTAATAAGATTTTAAATTTTACACTTTTTTTGGAATTTTTTAACTAGAAGATAAATTAATAAAAAATATGACTCTCTTTGAATTTTTTGTTTCGGATAGAAATTGCGACCTGCATCCTGCCCGCCGTCCGAAAAATTTACATGCGAGATGCATCGGGTAATTGCTTCCCAAAGGCAGAAAGATGTTCAAATATATAACTATAAAGCCTAGAAATTTCGCTTGAATCAATTATTTCTTTCCCTCCCAAAAAAATCCTCAAAAATATCGATTTTTTGAAGCCTCGAAAGCAGGCTCTCCCCTTAACACTTGCCATTGTCCGCGATCTTCACTGTTCGGCGACACGAGAGAAATGAGATTTCGTGCGCCGACAACGCCATACACGATAAACATGTTCGCGCACCGATCGTAAAAAATCAAACATTTTCGCGAACATGGATCGGTACGCGAACAAGCCCATACACGATAAGCCACAAGCGCACACATACCGATCGAACGCACTTGTGTGCTCGTGTATGGGCGCTTTAAGCTATTGGAGGAGTCTAATATCTTTTATCTATGCATATACAAAGCTTTGCAGATATTTTTAGCTCTTCCATATACAACTGCCACCATAGAAAGATCATTCAGCACTTTACGGCGAGTGAAAACATGGTTAAGGTCAACAATGGCTGAAAAGCGTTTAAATGGTTTGTTCTGTATGATTATTTTTTATTTTTTAATTATTCTTTTTCTATTTGAAGGTCTTTGCATGTTGAGCATACACAGAAGAGCCGTAAATGACGACCAGGAATTTATTGATAAGATTCTCACGAAATTCGCGGAAGAAAATAGAAGGCTTTTATTGAAGTAAAAAAATAAAAATAAAATAGATTTGCCCCCCTTTTAGTCATTTTCTGCGGACGCCCATGAATACATCGTTTATATATTCTCGTAAGATATCATCTACGCATCGTTGAAAGATTGGGGGTGCGTTTTTCAACCCAAACTCATACTTTGTTCCATTGACTGCAAAGGCGGTATTTTCTCTATCGGATTCCTTTATTGAAATTTGATGGAATCCGGATTCTAAATCTATAGTTAAAAATACTTTTGCTTTTCTTAAATTTTTGATAGTCATATTTACATCAGGTATTTGATGTCGATCAGTGATTGTCTGAGCATTAATTTTTTGAAAATCAACTGCCATTCTCCTTTTTGGCTTACCTTGTTCGTCAGTGCCTTTTTTTGGAAGAGTCCATATGGTTTAATTATATGGGTTTTTCTTCTTCTTCTTAATTGGCGTAGACACCGCTTACGCGATTATAGCCGAGTTAACAACAGCGCACCAGTCGTTTCTTTTTTTCGCTACGTGGCGCCAATTGGATATTCCAAGCGAAGCCAGGTCCTTCTCCCGGCGGGTTCTGCGTTGAATACTTTTGGAGCTGGAGTGTTTTCCTTCATCCGGACAACATGACCTAGCCAGCTTAGCCGCTGTCTTTTAATTCGCTGAACTATGTCAATGTCGTCGTATATCTCGTACAGCTCATCGTTCCATCGAATTCGATATTTGCCGTGGCCAATGCGCAAAGGACCATAAATCTTTCGCGGAACCTTTCTCTCGAAAACTCGTAACGTCGACTCATCGGTTGCTGTCATCGTCCAAGCCTCTGCACCATATAGCTGGACGGGAATTATGAGCGACTTACAGAGTTTGGCATTTGTTTGTCGAGAGAGGACTTTACTCTTCAATTGCCTACTCAGTCCGAAGTAGCACCTGTTGGCAAGAGCAATCCTGCGTTGGATTTCCAGGCTGACATTATTGGTGGTGTTAATACTGGTTCCTAAATAGACGAAATTATCTTCAACTTCAAAGTTATGACTGTCAATAGTGACGTGAGAGCCTAGTCGCGAGTGCGACGACTGTTTGTTTGATGACAGACCCATTTTCTGTGCTTCCTTGTCCAGCCTGGAGAAAGCAGAACTAACGCCGCGGGTGTTGAGGCCGATGATATCAATATCATCGGCATACGCCAGCAGCTGTACACTCTTATAGAAAATGGCACCTTCTCTACTTAGTTCTGCAGCTCGAAATATTTTCTCCAAAAGCAGGCTGAAGAAGTCGCACGATAGGGAATTGCCTTGTCTGAAACCTCGTTTGGTATCGAACGGCTCGGAGAAGTCCTTCCCGACCCTGACGGAGCTTTTAATGTTGCTCAACGTCAGTTTACACAGCCGTATTAGTTTTGCGGGGATACCAAATTCAGACATCGCGGCATAAAGGCAGCTCCTTTTCGTGCTGTCGAAAGCAGCTTTGAAATCGACGAAGAGGTGGTGTGTGTCAATTCTCCTTTCACGGGTATTTTCCAAGATTTGGAGCATGGTGAATATCTGGTCGGTTGTTGATTTTCCACGTCTTAAGCCACACTGATAAGGTCCAATCAGTTTGTTGACGGTATGCTTTAATCTTTCACACAATACGCTCGATAGAACCTTATATGCGATGTTGAGGAGGCTAATCCCACGGTAGTTGGCGCAGGTTGTGGGGTAGCCTTTTTTATGGATTGGGCATAGCACACTTAAATTCCAATCGTTGGGTATGCTTTCGTCCGACCATATTTTACAAAGCAGCTGATGCAGTTCTTCGCCGCCGTGTTTGAATAGCTCGGCCGGCAATTCGTCGGCCCCGTCCGTTTTGTTATTCTTCAGGCGGGCAATTGCTATTCGAACTTCATGGTCGGGCAATGGAACGTCTGCTCCATCGTCATCGATTGGGGAATCGGGTTCGCCTTCTCCTGGCGTTGTGCGTTCACTGCCATTCATCAGGCTGGAGAAGTATTCCCTCCATAATTTAAGCATGCTCTGGACATCGGTCACTAGATCAGCTTTGGGGGTTCTACGAGAGTATGCTCTGGTCTTGAAACCTTCAGTTAGCCGCCGCATCTTTTCGTAGAATTTTCGAGCACTACCCCTGTCGGCCAGCTTATCAAGCTCTTCATACTCACGCATTTCGGCCTCTTTCTTTTTTTGTCTGCAAATGCGTCTCTCTTCCCTCTTCAACTCTTGGTATCTATCCCATTCCGCACGTGTTGTGGTCGATCGTAATGTTGCGAGGTAGGCAATCTATTTTGTGGCCGCTGCGATACGGCACTCCTCGTCGTACCAGTTGTTTTTTTGCACTTTTCGAAAACCAATGGTTTCGGTTGCAGCTGTACGTAAGGAGTTTGAAATGCCGTCCCACAGTTCCCTTATACCGAGTTGTTGACGAGTGCTCTCAGAGAGCAGGAGTGCACGCCGAGTAGTAAATCGTTTTGCTATCTGTGGTGACTGCAGCTTCTCGACGTCGAACCTTTCTTGTGTTTCTTGGCGTGCGTTTTTTGCTGCACAGAGGCGGGTGCGAGTCTTGGCTGCAACAAGGTAGTGCTCCGAGTCGATGTTAGGACCTCGTAGAGTACGCACGTCTAGAACACTGGAGATTTTTACTTGGTTTAATAATTCCATTTTTTAATAATTCGCTAATATCTTTATTCACAAAGTCATTATCCGCATTTGATAGGGATATTGATTTGTCCATATTGGATCATCTGTCTGGGTCCTAATTGTCACCTGAATAGTTGTAGTGAAAGTTTTTTAGCTTTAGTTTTCTAATGTCTTCTTCGTATTGAGGGTTATTGATAGGAAAATTAAATTATTTTTGCTCTACGTTATGGGTCACTTCCTTCTGGTACTTTAAACTTTAATCAAATAAATTTACTTCTACTTTAAGAGTTCTAAGTCCCTGTTGTCCTAATATCATATCAAATTCATTTAGCTTAACTATTTCTTAATATACTAAGAGCGCAATCAGCAAATCCCCCAAAAAACCGCAGCCCGAATTTGCTGATACAACCCATCTAATGAGAGCACAATGTAAATGATCAGCCAACACCGCTTCTACCGTCCGGTTTACCGTAGGATACCGTAGATTTCCACGGTATTTGGATTATTCCCGTAGAAACGTGTCAGCTGATTGCTCTCTCACAATGCAATGTTGCCAGTCTGGATATACCGTAGTAATTATAAAAATTGTCTTCAATATGTTTGAAATTTTCTGAAACTAACTCAAAATCAGAGTCGAATGCTATTGTTTATAAATATATAAACTATTTTTAATAGTTGTAATTGAAAACTGAGATGTGTACAAACTATATATAAATGCGTATTGAGCAATGGCAACATTGTTCAAATGAAAACAAAACAAGATGGCTGATTTGGGGCTCAACTTTTGACAAATTTTACTCGCTGCGGTCGGCTACTGAGGAAGGGAGGGGCGGAATTCACTGATTCAGCTATAAATCATATCCATATGTCCCAATCACTATTTTGAGTTAATCAGGGTTGTTGTGGAATATGATAATTGTCGGAATCAGAATTGAAACCGATAAAAAAAGCAGTAGGTGTCATGAATTCAGACATTATTTGTTTGATATTCGAAACAGAATTTGTATCGGTTTTGGATGTCACTGAAACCAATTTTATCGGTTTTGCTGTCAGAAACAAAGCAAGAAGATAGTCGCACACAGATTTGAAATGTAAGTTAAGAAATCGAGTTATTTTATTGTTACGAATTGATTTATCTTTATTTCTATAGGAGAAAACATAAGAATAAAGTACGAAATGTCTTAAATATGGAGTTTTGGAAAAAATGCGGATATTTAAGTGGGGGGCCGCTTTAGAGGCTTGATGTTTTTTTTTTTTTTGGGAGGGAAAGAAATAATTGATTAAAGCGAAATTTCGAGGGTTTATAGTTATATATTTGAACATCACCCGAAAATTTTTTGGATACGAATTCTTTGATATTGTGCCTTAGGGAAGGAATTGCCGAATGCATCTCGCGTGTGCATTTGTCGGATAGCGGAAAGTATGCAGGTCGCAATTTCTGCCGGAAACAAAAAATTTTAAAAGATTCATATTTGTTAATAACTTATGTTCAAGTTAAACTAGAAAAATTTAAAAAAATAAAATTCTAAATTTTTTTAAAAAGTGGTTTTTGACCAAAAAATGTTACTTTATGTTGCTTAAACATATGTTCAAACTTAAATTTTCTTAATTTTTTAGTTTAAATAGAAGATAATTTAATGCCAAAGATAATAAACTTTGCCTCCTTTCCATATGTTTAGTTTCTTTCAATCCTTCCCGCAAATTAAGAAAAATCGTAAAAATGAAAAACCGAGTCAAAGTTTTCGCTTTCTGCCCAAGCGCTCATATATCGCTCGGTCACTATTTCCCTTCTAGCTTCGACAATATTTCGAATTCCCATCTATAAATTCCATCCATAAATGTTGTCTCTTAAAATCTTTCTTTAATTCGGAACTCATTAAAAATTTAATAGGATTGCCTCCAAATGTTTTCATTTGCAAGTTTTGTCACATTAGTAAACATCTGTAGTGCGTTTCTGTAACTTTTCGTTATGATATCGAAAGAAATATCACTTTTGCGTAACGAAAGGTTTATAACGAACAATTGTTTTGAAGTGTTTCTGTAACTCAGAAAACTCAACTTTCGTTATGGTTGTGGTGAGTCGTTATCGATGTTATCGAAAATGTGCTATAACTAAAATGAATGCATAAACATCGAAACATATACGAATATATTTGTTTTGTTTACTGCAAAAAAGCTTTGTTAACTCTTATTTTTTTTATTCATAAGTACAAATAATATTTTATATACTATATATATATTTTGAATGTATAAATTTATTATCAATGTTATAATTTCTTAGTGAATCAAATTATGGCACGATTCCGATTACTTTGGCGGCGGGGTAAAAAAAACGAATTTCCATATAAATGGGGTATGTGCGGATTGGGTAGCTCCTCCAGAGGAGGAATATCCGAAAATAATGTAAAAATAACTAATATTTTTTGAAATATTCACGTTTAAAAATTCAAAAATTTGCACTAAGAAAACATGTTATTTCTTTATGTTTCTCTAAATTTTTTCACATTTTTCTCTTGTTATATTTAAATATACACTTTAAAGATTGAAATAAGTTCACATTTCACTTTTATTTTGTAATATTTTATCTATATTTATTAATTTAAAAATCACTTAGAACACTCATCGTTGCAAAGGCTAGATTGTTTACAATTATGAGGAAAACGAGCGTTGCCACATCTCAAACACCAAATTTGTAGGATTATTAACGATTTTTCTTTGTTTATATACATATACATATATATATATACATATGTATACATATATACTATACATATGTAAGTATATGTATAATATGCGATTTATGTTTAATAAAAATAAATAAGAAAAATCTATAATAATATTGTAAAATTTATATCATATCGGGGTGACTGAAGTACTTTCGCGTAGTACTCCTTTCTGCGTTGGCGGCCTTCGGCCGCGCTTTAAAAAAATAACCCTGGTCGAGCGAATACCCGGGGTGACTGTAGTACTTTTGCGTAGTACTCCTTTCTACGTTGGCGGCCTTCGGCCGCGCTTTAAAAAAATAACCCTGCTCGAGCGAATACCCGGGCTGACTGAAATACTTTCGCGTAGTACACCTTTTGCGTTGGCGGCCTTCGGCCGCGCTTTAAAAAAATAACCCTGGTCGAGCGAATATCCGAGGTCACTGAAGTACTTTCGCATAGTACTCCTTTCTGCGTTAAAATAAAAAAAAAATATATTGAGTTTCGTTATAAAGTGGTTATATTTTTTGGTTATCTTGCACTAATATTCAAACAAAGTTTGAGTTTTCATTACAAAATGGTTAAATATTATTATATAATATTATTATATAATATTAGTATATTATATTACATATTTGTTTATTAAATTTAATTAAAGAACATATCCATATGAATGGATAGAGGAATTTTTGGGAAAAAGGCATTTCAGCGAATTTCCTTATTATCACATGGCAGCGCTCCATTTCGTCGTAATTTTAGCACACACATGATGTTCACTACGAGTGTAAAATGTAATTTTTAAAATAAAGATTTCTTCGGTAAAAAACTGTTAAAAGTGTAAAATGTGGATTTATTTAAAAGTTTATAGTTTAAATTAATTAATTTGAAGTGAAAAATGTGAGTAAAGTGTGTTTAATGCGGTAAAATAGCTTGTTGAAATGCTCGAATTTTGGGAATTTTTGAACTTTAAGTTCGAATATCTCGTAAACTAAGCGTTTGCGGTACCTATAACCCTGTATATTTTTTAATCAAGAGGACTTCCTCTTTCCAACGGTACCTTCAAATCGCGGCGCCAAAGAAATCGGAATTGTGCCCAAATTATGATAGCTGCTGCATTATTTGCCTTATTGGAGGACCAACGGAATATGTTACGCGTTCATCGGCGACATCTGAGGGATATAACTGACTCATTTCATTTGCCGGAAGCTCGCTTTGAAGAGCTATTCCGTTTAAAAAAAAGATCCCGCAATAGCCTTGTTACAAGAGCTAAGTCCTCATATGAAAAGTGGCGAAAATCGTACGTTTGTCCCAAAATCATTAAGAATGACTGCAGCACTTCATTACTATGAGACAGGATCATATTTGAGAGACGTTGGCCAAGATTTTGTGTGCTCATTAAGCAAGACAGTTGTGTGTCGTGCAGAAAAAGAAGTCACAAACATCATTGAAGGAAAATTATTGTGTAAATACATTAAATTTCCAACATCTTTAGAGGAACAAAACACAATAAAACAAACGTAAGAAAATCATTATATAGGTACATAAAAAATATTGTGTATATACATACTTATGTGTTTATATTTTTACAGATTTTTTTCATCTACGGGTTTTCCTGGGAGCATTGGTGCTATTGATTGCACCCATGTTAAAATTAAAAAGCCGGCCGCGGATGTTGAATGCTGCTACATAAACAGAAAAGGCTATTTTTCCAAAAATGTGCAACTTATTTGTGACTACAACTTAAACATAGTGTCTGGGAACGCGCGTTATGGTGGTAGTACCCATGATGCTTTTATTTGGGAGAACAGCCAATGTAAACAATTTTTGGAAAGGCAAAACGCCAGTGATGTAGATTCAAGTTGGGGGTCGGCTTTAGTATACCATCCCACGATTTCAGGGTTAAAAGTGGTTAGGTTGGATAGTGCTGATGCTCCAGATTAAGGATATATATAATTATTGCCGCCGCAAACTTATAGTTTTCGAGATATTTGCATTTGAAGTTGAAAATTTTGCAAATTTAATTTTGCAATTTCTCGACTTATGGTTAGTTTTTCTTCCATATTATGCATTTTTTATACACTTACAATTCACTACAATATTTCTACATATTTATTTTTTATTAATATTTTAGATGTTTGCTTAAAATAAGCATTTTATATTTTACATAAATATTATTACACGCACAATAACAATAAGTGTTCCGTGTTGTCAAATAATAAGTATTGCCATATCTACACATTTATCAAACGAATAAAAAATAGGTTAATACGCCAAATACATAAATCATTATCCTTTTTCTTGCTATATCATGAGTAATAATCAAAAAAGGAGTTTTACTCGAAAAAAACCCTGACACACCCTGGTGTTGGCACACCTCGGTGTTGGATCGGCCAGGGTTATTTTTTTGAAGCGCCAACGCAAAAGGAAGTTTTACTCGAAAAAAAACCTGACACACCCCGGTATTAGATCGGCCAGGGTTATTTTTCTGAAGCGCGGCCGAAGGCCGCCAACGCAAAAACTAGTTTCAATCGTAAAAACCTGACACACCCAGGTGTTGGTCGCCTAGGATAATTTTTTTCATGCATTTGAGTTTTTTTATTTATTTTTATTGTTTTCAATCAATTGTGATATGGTAACACTTATTATTTGAAAACACGGAACACTTATTGTTATTGTGCGTGTAGTAATATTTATGTAAAATATAAAATGCTTATTTTAAGCAAATATCTAAAATATTAATAAAAAATAAATATGTAGAAATATTGTAGTGAATTGTAAGTGTATAAAAAGTGCATAATACGGAAGAAAAACTAACCATAAGTCGAGAAACTGCAAAATTAAATTTGCAAAATTTTCAACTTTAAATGCAAATATCTCGAAAACTATAAGTTTGCGGCGGCAATAATTATATATATTCTTAATCTGGAGCATCAGCACTATCCAACCAAACCACTTTTAACCCTGAAATCGTGGGATGGTATACTAAAGTTTCCCCCAAGTTGGCTTATTGGTGATTCAGGCTATCCACAGCAACCATGGTTGATGACACCAATTCCCACGACAGCCGGTTCTACGCACCGGAATTGACTCGGATTTCATCCGACCAAGGGCTGTTCTTTCGGCGATCTAACCCCGTTTGGATCGGTAAGTGTTAACACCATTTCGAAATCCACAGACGATTGGGCAAAATAATTACAATGATTGCCACATTCGGGCTCGGAATTGTGTTGAAAGGCTTAATGGAGTTTTGAAAAATGTATTTGGGTGCTTATCACATGAACGGGGTGTATTGTTTAAACCAGCATATGCTGGATCAATAAATGTAGAAAAACGTTATAAAAACCTCGCGGCAACTCACCTTTGATTTGCATCGACTCTGCACAATTTCTGATAAAAGCGGGAGCGAATCAAAAACTCGTAGCGGACTGACGAACGATTATGCGCGCGGATCGGAATAGAAAGAGAGTCGGCGCCGTCCGTCAGTCCCTTTTGTCCATTGTGTGCGGGATCCTCGTGTGTGGTGTATATGATGCAGGTGTGTTGAGTGTGAGGTGTGGATGATGAATGTGGTGTATATAGATGTGTTGAGTGTAAGGTGTGGATGATGAATGTGGTGTATGTAGATGTGTTGTGTTATGTTGTAATTAGAGGGGGCGCAGAAGCTCATTTAACCATCCAGGCCCCCCTAAAGATGCTGCAACTGTTGCAGCGTTGCCACCCGCGCTGGATGGGTGGCCGATTCACTTCGCGTGCCGCGCTGCGATGTAGCAGCGTGTGATGTGGCCTGTGGCATATTTGGCACAGCCCGCGTGACTCACACGCTGCAGTCACATGTGCATGTGACAGGCAGTTGTGGCAATGCCCGTGAGCCTGGGCAACTTGCTGCCGTTGCACGGGTAGCATACCCCGAAATATGCCACAATGGTGCAGGCGATGTGGGCGCGGACAGATGGGGCACCTTAGGGTCTCCAAAGTCCGTAATGGGTGTGGTGGTGGCCGAGTGCCACCGCGAGGTGCGGATTGAAGGACCGCTGCAGGCGCAGTTGCCGGTGCAGTTGCCGGCGTTGTTGCAACCACAGTTCGGGGCGCTGGTGAGGGCCCGGTGCGTGGCGGATTGGTAGCCCGAGCGGTTGGCGTAGTTGTAACTGGCGTATCTACCTCCATAGTAATCTGTATAGAGAAGATTATTGGTTATAAATTTGTCATACAGTGAGATATGAGCCATCGTGCCACGATATGTGGCATGAATGGGTCGTCGTATTGATCGACCATTTTTGTTTAGTTTTCTTTACAGTTTGTTATTTTTGCGTACGGTTTGTTATTTTTTAACGGTTGGTATTGGCGTATTTTTCGTTTTCATTTCATTTAATGATTTTATTATATCGCGATATTATCGTTTCAGTTGTTTCGGTTTTCGGATTCGCGATCATCGGAAGTTGGCAGAAAGCATAGCTTCACGAGCGGTCTGGTTAGCGTTCCGTTTTGCGTACGGAGATCAATACGAATCGTTGATCCGTCGGAGCCGTAATGTAGCTTTTCTATGCGGCCAAGCCGCTACTCGGTGGGGGTAGACAATCATCATGAATGAGGACACAGTCTCCAAGTTTAGGCGCTTGTTCAGGAGTCTTCCAGCGGTATCTTTTGTGGAGATCCTTTATGTATTCGTCCTTCCATCGGCGGCTGAAATCATGATGGAGAATCTTAATTCGTTCCCATCGATTTAATAGGGATAGCGACTCCACGCCTGGCTCAGGAATGGCCAGAATGGGTGCTCCCTTTAGAAAATGCCCTGGAGTTAAGGCGGTGAAATCTGAGGGGTCCTGCGATAATACGGTGAGTGGCCGTGAATTGAGAACGGCTTCAATTCGATTTAATAACGTCGTGAACTCTTCGTAATTGAATTTATAATTTCCAGCTACCCGTTTGAAATGGGATTTGAAGCTTTTTACAGCTGATTCCCATAAACCGCTCATATGAGGAGCGCTTGGGGGTATAAATTGAAAATTGATACCTTGTGGGGCGTACTTTTGTACGATGTCGGGTGACACTTGTTTTAAAAAATCCACAAATTGCTTTTCTGTGGCTCGTTGAGCTCCGATAAAGGTTTTGTCGAGCGACGAAGCGAGCAAATGCCGCGAGAAAAGCCTCCGTCGTCAGATTACTACACAGCTCAAGGTGTACTGCCTTTGTCGTGAAACATACAAAGACAGCCACATAGCCCTTCATGAGAGTGGGAGACCTTAACATGGACGCCTTTACCTGGAAAGGCCCAGCAAAATCAACACCTGTTGTGGTGAAAGGCAGAGCGAAATTGCAGCGTTCCGGTGGAAGTGCTGCCATAATCTGCGTTCGCATCTTCTGCTTGTGCATAGTGCAAATCTTGCACGTGAAGATGCACTTCTTGATTTGCGGCTTAAGATGGGGGATATAATAATCCTGGCGTACCATCTGTTGCATGAGACGATGTTCGGCGTGTAGCATTAATTTGTGGATGTAGTGGAGGAACAGTGTGGCAAATGGTGACCTCTCTGGGATTATTATGGGATG
The DNA here is from genome assembly GCF_016617805.1 of Bactrocera tryoni. Lineage (NCBI taxonomy): Eukaryota > Metazoa > Arthropoda > Insecta > Diptera > Tephritidae > Bactrocera > Bactrocera tryoni. The sequence goes on from NW_024395977.1 coordinate 30,039,009, forward strand.
GCGTTCGTTATATGTCAGGCTCGAATTAGCAAGCCGACCATTGGCACGAAGCAGACCTTTCGTGTCCAGAAATGGGTTGAGGACTAAGAGTGAGCTCTTTTTATCAATCGGCTTCGATTCTCTTAGTAGCGCTATATCGCGGCTGAAATAGTGCGCTTGTGTATGTGTTATTAGTGCGACCTTTGCCTTTTGCAACTCTAGGTGCGTCACTGTGTTGCATGGGAAATTATGTGATCCCTTAACTTTGCTTTTGAGTTGTTCGATAAATTTGAACATATAAGCAACTACTCTGAGAGCTCTTGGAAACGATGAAAATCGTTCAAGGATGTCGGCATCATCCAATAATGTGTGAAAGGTGGCGATTTTTCGACCTTCTTGTGCGATAATGTTGCGCATGGGGGATTGTGGCCAAGAATCAGGAGATTCTGTCAACCATCGGGGGCCATTCCACCAGAGGGTGGTGGTGGCAAGGTGCAGTGGCTTGCACCCTCTTGTACCTAGATCGGCAGGATTGTCAGCAGTGGCTACGTGACGCCAAGTGGCTGATCCCACTAGGTCAAGTATTTGAGACGTTCGGTTAGAAATATACGTATTCCATGCATGTGGTGGTTTTTCCAACCAGGCTAGTACAATTTCAGAATCGGACCACATATATAGTTTGCATTTCGTCATATTTAAATGCATTTGCACCATGGCTACTAATTTTGACAGTAGTAGTGCGCCACACAACTCAAGTCGTGGGAGACTTATAGTTTTCAAAGGTGCCACCTTTGCTTTTGCTACTAATAAGTGGCTTGTGGTCGTGGTGTCACTTTGCGTGCGCACATAGATAGTAGCGCAGTATGCCTTTTCTGAGGCGTCACAAAAGCCATGTAATTCGACTTTGTGTTCGGGGGAGTAGTTTACCCATCGTGGAATTTGTATCTGAGAAATATCATTCAGATTGTTTGCGAACTGGGACCATTTTTCTAAGCGAAGAGGTTTCACTTGTTCGCCCCAGTCGGTTCCATCTAGCCATAGTTCTTGTATTAAGATTTTAGCTTGGATCATAATTGGCGAAAGCCATCCTGCGGGGTCGAAAAGTTTTGCCACCGAGGATAAAATCTGTCTTTTCGTTATGGCTGATAATGCGGATATGGACTCTGTCGTGTATGAGAACTGGTCCGATATCGCATTCCATTGGATGCCTAGTGTTTTTGTTGTACTTTCCTTTTCGAATATAAGGAAATTAGTGTCCAACAAATTTTCGTTTGGAATATTTTTGATTATATTTGGGTGATTTGCCGTAATCTTTTTTAATGGAAACCCTGCGGAATTGAGGGCTTTTATTACCTGTGATAAGGCCTCGTATGCTTGTGGAAGAGTGTGACTTCCAGACAGAATATCGTCTACATACGTTTGAGTTTTCAACACTTCAGTTGCCAGAGGAAATTCTGACTTTGTGTTGTCTGCCAATTCGTGGAGTGTTTGAATGGCTAGATATGGTGCACAGTTAACGCCAAATGTAACTGTTTTCAGTTTGAAGTCGCGTAAAGGACTGGTGGGGGATCTTCGGAACATAATACGTTGAAAATCTTGGTCGTCTTTATGTACGACTATTTGCCGATACATTTTTTCAACGTCCCCATTGAATACGTATTTGAATATACGCCAGTTTAATATCAGAAGCATTAAATCTGGTTGGAGTGTGGGTCCCGTAAATAGGATATCATTTAGGGAATTCCCTGAACTAGTGGTTTTCGAGGCATTAAAAACAACTCTTACTTTTGTTGTTTTTTTGTCTGGCTTCACTACTGCGTGATGTGGCAGATAAAAGGAGTAGTATTTCCCTGAACTAGTGGTTTTCGAGGCATTAAAAACAACTCTTACTTTTGTTGTTTTTTTGTCTGGCTTCACTAATGCGTGATGTGGCAGATAAAAGGAGTAGTATTTGCCGTTGACGATTTTCTCCCCTGGGGTTACTTCCTCCATGTGATCTAAATGGAGGTATTTTTCTAACACACCATCATTCTCTGATTTGAGTTCACCTTTTTTAAGTAAGTTTCTTTCCATACTTAGAAACTGCTGTATTGCAGAGGTGCGAGAGTGACCTAAGGCGAGTATGTTAGGAAATTGTTGCCTAAGTGGTAGTCGTACGACGTACCGACCGTTTTCTGATCTAGTAGTTGTGGCTTTGTAAAAATCCTCACAATACTGATCTTCAGGGGTTGTGACTGATATGGGGGGGAGTTCTTCTAATTCCCAAAATTTTCTCAATTGTGAATTGAGGTACTCATTTGGGACTTCCTCAACTTGAGTTGTCAATGTTGTGACTGGTTCCGCAACTAGTCCACTTAGTACCCACCCGAAAATGGTATTTTGCGCCAGAAGTGTATTAGTAATTTTCTCAATACCTTCGAGTATTATCTGTGGTATGAGATCGCTGCCTAATAGAAGATCTATTTGAGCGGGTGTGTTGCAGTTTGGGTCTGCTAGCTTTAGGTGTGAAACCTTTTGCCAATGCTTGCTATTTATATGATAGCTTGGTAGCATGTTGGTTAATTGCGGTAAGACAATAGCTTCTGCTTGTATGCGCTTATCCGCTTTGGGGGAAAAGAGGGTAATGGGGCAGATTTTATTTGAGTTTTGAACAACTCTTCCGCCCATTCCCGTGATTTCAAAGTTGGCCAGTTTTGTTGGTAACTGTAGCCTGTTTTGTGCCCTAGACGCTATAAATGATCGTTGTGATCCTTGGTCTATTAAGGCTCTGAGTTTGAACAGTTCTCCTCGGTGTTCGATGGAGACAACTGCTGTGGGTAATAGTACCCTACTTTGATTTTCGCTATGTAGCGTTTGGGTTTTCAACGCCTTTGAGCAGCATGGTGCTTCTTGGCAGTTATCAGAATTTGTTGTGGCAACTAATCCTGTTGCTCGTTTTACGTTTGCATTGTTCGGGGTGAGCTGGAAAAATTTGTTATATGTAACATTGAATGATGTCTTTTATGGCAGTAAACGCAATTAAATTTGCTTTCGCAATTTTAAGCGTATGCGCATGTGACAGACAGTTGGTACATAATTTTTTCGTTCTTACGAAATTGTTCCGATCGCTAACATTCATTTTTTTGAATTTTTCGCATGATTTTAGTTTGTGACCTCCTCTACAAAGTTCGCATGACGTTTGCTTATATTGTTCAGAAGTGAACGATTGATTTTTAAAAAAGCTTATATTTAAATTATTGTGGCTACTTGCTTGGGGTCTATTGAAGCTTCTATTGAGGTCGTTTTGAACGTTTTTAGTTCTGACTAGTTTTTTATCTACCCTTTCTGCTATTTCATATTGGGTAGTTAGAAATTCTTTCATTTGTTGCTACGTTGGGCACTTTCTTCGCGATGAGAGCGATTGCTCCCACAAAAGTAACGATTTTTCTGGTAATGCAGCTGTGCATATATTTACCAGAATGGGGTCCCAATTATCTGTGGGAATATTCTGTGTCGATAAAACGGACAAACAATTTGAAACCGTGGATTGAAGCTTTATGAATTCTTCACTGGTTTCTTTCTGAATTTTTGGTAAATTCATTAGTATCGTCACTTGCTTGTCGACCAATATTCTCTCGTTTTCGTAACGTGCTTTAAGAGCTTCCCAAGCAAAATTGAAATTTTCGTCATTGAGAGCGAACTGTTTGACTATTACGCCTGCCTGACCTTTGGTTTTGTATCTGAGGTGATACAACTTCTGTGCTTGTGATAATTTAGGATGGTTTATGTACACAGCTGTAAACATGTCCCGGAAGGACGGCCACTGTTCATAACCACCATGAAATATATCTGTGTCGCATACTGGCACTTTAAGGTGAATGCCTGAACTTGCCTCTTGGGCTTGTCTTTGTGGCAGCTCTACTCTCGGTTGTGGAGTAGGTGCAATTGCTCTTAAAAGCTTTAGTTGATCAGAAATCATTGCCTTTGTGTCTTCGAACTGGTCTAGGCAGTGTTCATACTTGGTGTATGCCGAGGATTTAAAATTTTTCGGTAGATCTGAGTCGTCAGATTGTACGATTGCGTCATATGCCGCTTGGAGACGTGTCCAGAAATTGTCTAAATTATCTTTTTTGATTTCTAAGACCGATTCAGAATTGTCTTGAATCGGTGAAGATGAAAATCGAGTGCAGTATCGTATCAAACTGTCACTCTCAGCAATGAATTTTGTATAAGAAATATCTTTACCCCTCTTTAGTTTTGTAGCACCTTGCTTTGAGCGTATAGCTTCAGCCGGTGTACACGGACTTTTTTCGTCTGAAATCATCTTTGGAACTTTTAGCAAATGAGTTGTTTTCGATTCCTTTGAGTCTGAGCTCATTTAAAAGATGTATAGAATGAATCAAAACGTCTTAGTGAAAACTAGACTTGTAGATAAAATGTCGAATAGAAGACTCTTTGTATGTAAGAGTTTCAAAAAAATCAATAAAACCAATGGCTTTTTAACAAACCGAGATTTCAAAATATTTTCGTATATATGTATGTATATAATTGGACGAGAACTATTTTAAGCAAATAAGAGTTATCAACGAAATTGATATAAAGATAAAACCTATTTGATAATAATCGCGAACTCTTCTAAGTTAATACGAGTTTTTAAAATGAAATAAATAAGTAATCACTTAAATTTGATTCAATGATTATTATTATTATTTTTTCTTTTTAAATGACCGGAAATTATTTTAAGTAGTTTATTTTTCTGTGTATATTTCTTTTATATATACTTTATGTCCAAATGTCCTATAGGGTATACCTATAGGGGGATATTTTATTTATTATGTGCTAATGAGCGCTCGTCTTAGAGATCACTGTACTTTGTACATATGCATGTATGTATGTACATATGTATTACGCTTTTGTTTTTTACACAATCCTGCTTGTTTTTGTTGATCAAAAATCAAGGGGTATGCGGGAAATATGCCAATGTGGACTTTGAATATATTTTATACGCAATCCTGCTTGGTTTTGTTAGATGAAAACCAAGGGGTATCGCGGAATATATGCCAATATGGACTTTGAAGCAGTGAGGGTATCTACATATGCGACAATACTTATGTACAAATTTTGTATTTTATAAAAATCCTTTTTGTTATATTTATTGTTGTATAATTTGTACCCAATGTCGATTGGGTATTTGTTCCAGTATATATTGACTATATCTACATGCGCCCGTATGTGCATATAGTATGTATATATATACGCATGTATATATATATGTATATATGTTTGTACGAAAAACACCGAAAAGAGAACTAACCGACCGCAGGTAATTTTCTCAAGTTCACTCGTTTTTCTTATATATATATTTTTATATTGCGCCGCATATACTTATACATGTACATGTATATACATATGTTCGCAGTGGTAAGAAGCCGCGAAAGAAGAATTTAATAATTTTTAATTGTAGATATATGTATGAATGTGTATGTACATACATATGTATTTGAAATATACTGATTTGAGAGAAAGAGCAAGTTATGCTCTTCGTATGTTATAGTGGTATAAGCGACATATATGTATGTATGTATGAAATAGAATTTTATTTGCGCATGTCTTTTTTTTTCTTATGATTGCCGTAGCTTATTTTAAGCAATCCTGCTTATACTTGATTAAGTATAAGGGGTATTGCTGGAAAATTCTGCAAGTAAATACTTGAATACTTTATTGTTTTTTTTTTTCTTTGGGAATAGTTTTTGTGTTATAACACAACAGTAAGCATTTACAGGCAATCAATAATCCGCTATATGCAGTACCAAACTGCTTTGTTTGCGGTTTCTCGGTTTCTACCGGAAAATATACCGATTACCGAAAACAGCTTGGTAACGGTTCTCACTACTTTTTTGACCGGAATTTTGGTCAAGCCGTAAATTTAATTTTGTGAAATTAAATCATACATACATAGGTACATGTGTATAACATAAAAATTGAAAGGAACGATACACTCACTTTGCTTTCCTCCAGGGGCTTTTGGGGATAAGTAGGAGTTTACGTGTGTATGTATGGATGTGTGGGCCTTGTGCGTGTGCCTGTGCTTGTGCGTTGTCTGTGCTGTCGCCTGTCTGTGCTTGTGCCTGTCCTTCTTTTTCGTGTTTCTCCTGTCCTTTTGTTGCTGGCGCTGTAGCTGTGCTCGTGTTTTGTATGAATTTTTCTCCTTTTGTTCGTAGGTTATGTCACTGCACTATCACTTTATATGTACATATGCATGTATATCGCAGGTGTAATTATTATTCTATTCTGCTTTCTCTCTCTTCACTGCACTTTTTGTCACCACACTTTTTTAGGTTTTCGTTTTCGGTTTTTTTTTTTCGCTTGTGGGTTAGATTTGAAAACACTAACTCTTTACATACATATGTGTATTGTATGTATATGTTATTTGATCACTGCACTTTTGCCACCACACTTCGTTAGTTTGTTACAGCACTTATGCACACGTAATATAGTTATGTATGTACATATGTATATGGATATATAACTGTGTCACCTCACTCACCACCGTTGTCTTTTGACAACTTTTAGAACATTTTTTTTTTGTTAACTGTTTCACGTCACTTTCTTTTACCCCCTTTGGTTTTTTTTTGTTAACTGTGTCACGTCACTTTCTTTTAGAACATGTTTTTTCCTTGTTAACTGTGTCACGTCACCATTTGTTTTTGTTAGTTTGGTTTTTTATAATTTGGTTATCGCGTTACCGTCGCGTTACCGTCACCGATTTTTTTTTTTTGAAGATTTTATGTTTTTTATCACAAGTGCCGTCCGGTACGGCTCGAAGCATAGAAAAACGTTATAAAAACCTCGCGGCAACTCACCTTTGATTTGCGTCGACTCTGCACAATATCTGATAAAAGCGCGCGGATCGGAATAGAAAGAGAGTCGGCGCCGTCCGTCAGTCCCTTTTGTCCATTGTGTGCGGGATCCTCATGTGTGGTGTATATGATGCAGGTGTGTTGAGTGTGAGGTGTGGATGATAAATGTGGTGTATGTAGATGTGTTGAGTGTAAGGTGTGGATGATGAATGTGGTGTATGTAGATGTGTTGTGTTATGTTATAATTAGAGGGGGGCGCAGAAGCTCATTTAACCAAATTGCGTGTTTAACCTTGCACAATATCAGATTAAAAAGAAATTTACCAATTCCAGACATAAACGTATCGTATTTCTTTGGCGCGGCGATTTGAAGGCACCGTTGGAAAGAGGAAGTCCTCTTGATTAAAAAATATATCGGTTATAGGTACCGCAAACGCTTAGTTTACGAGATATTCGACCTTAAAGTTCAAAAATTCGCAAAATTCGAACATTTCAAGAAGCTATTTCACCACGTTAAACCTTTAAAAACTTTAAACTTTATTCACATTTTTCTCTTCAAATTAATTAAATTACACTATAATCTTTAAAATAAATCAACATTTTACACTTTTAGCAGGTTTTTTATTTAAAAAATCTTTATTTTAAAAATTACATTTTATACTCGTTTGAACGTCATTTGTTTACCAAAATTACGAAGAAATGGAGCGCTGCCATGTGATGACAAGGCAATTCGCTGAAATTCCTCTTTTTCGCAAAAATTCCTCTATTCATGCATATGGATATTTTCTTTTTTAAATTTATTAAGCAAATAAGTAATATTATATACATGTATTAGTAATATTATATAACAATATTATATGTACATATGTATAAGTAATATTATATAATAAAGTACAGTACGAAAACTCAAATTTTGTTTCAATATGTATGAGTGCATGATAACCGCAAAATATAACCACTTTATATCCAAAACTCATATTTTAAATATAATAATATATCGGGTGATTTTTTAAGAGCTTGATAACTTTTTAAAAAAAAAAACGCTTAAAATTTGCAAAATCTCATCGGTTCTTTATTTGAAACGTTAGATTGGTTCATGACATTTACTTTTTGAAGATAATTTCATTTAAATGTTGACTCATGTGGTTTCAACAAGATGGCGCTACATGCCACACAGCTCGCGATTCTATGACCATTTTGAGGGAAAACTTCGGAGAACAATTCATCTCAAGAAATGGACCCGTAAGTTGGCCACCAAGATCATGCGATTTAACGCCTTTAGACTATTTTTTGTGGGGCTACGTCAAGTCTAAAGTCTACAGAAATAAGCCAGCAACTATTCCAGCTTTGGAAGACAACATTTCCGAAGAAATTCGGGCTATTCCGGCCGAAATGCTCGAAAAAGTTGCCCAAAATTGGACTTTCCGAATGGACCACCTAAGACGCAGCCGCGGTCAACATTTAAATGAAATTATCTTCAAAAAGTAAATGTCATGAACCAATCTAACGTTTCAAATAAAGAACCGATGAGATTTTGCAAATTTTATGCGTTTTTTTTTTTAAAAAAGTTATCAAGCTCTTAAAAAATCACCCGATATATATCGTCACCTAAAATACAAACCAATGTATCATAAAAAATAAATTGAAATCGCTGACAGATATAATAACCAAAATGTATAAATTTTATAACGAAAACTTGAATTTTGTTTGAATATTGGATATAAAGTGGTTATATTTTTTGGTTATTATGCACTCAAACTCATATTTTAAATATAATACATACATATATATATGTATATATCGTCACCTAATATACAAACCAATGTATCATAAAAAATCGCTGACAGAAATAATAATCAAAATTGATCAATTTTATAACGAAAACTTAAAGTTTGTTTGAATATGAGTGCATAATAACCAAAGGATATAACCACTTTCACCACTTTATAACAAAAAGTCAATATATTTTTTTATTTTTAACGCAGAAAGGAGTACTACGCGAATGTACTTTAGTCACCCTGGGAATTCGCTCGGCCACAGCTATTTTCTTAGAACGCGGCCGAAGGCCGCCAACGCAGAAAGAAGTATTACGCGAAAGTATTTCAGTCACCCCGGGTATTCGCTCGGCCAGAGTTATTTCTTTAGAGCGCGGCTGAAGGCCGCCAACGCAGAAAGGAGTACTACGCGATAGTACTTCAGTCACCCCGGGTATTCGCTCGGCCAGGGTTATTTTTTTAAAGCGCGGCCGAAGGCCGCCAACGCAGAAAGGAGTACTTCGCGAAAGTACTTCAGTCACATAAATTACGTATTACACATATACATATGTAGAAAGTATTTTTTTTATAGTTAATATAGAAAAAAAAAATCACGCGATAAAACAAACAAAGAAAAATTGTTAAAAATCCTACATATTTACTGTTTAAGATGTGGCAAGGGTCGTTTTCCTCATAATTGTAAACAATCTAACCTTTTCAACGATGAGTGTGCTAAGTGATTTTTAAATTAATAAATTTAGGTAAAATATAGCAAAATAAAAGTGAAATGTAGGCTTATTTCAAAGCTTAGAGTGTGTATTTAAATATACAAAGTAAAAAATGTGAAAAAATTTTGTGAAACATACGGAAATAACATGTTTTCTTAGTACAAATTTTTGTACTTTTAATCGTGAATCTTTTAAAAAATATTAGTAATTTTTACATTATTTTTGGATATTCGTCCTCTCTAGAAGCTCCCCTATCCGTACATACCCCATTTATACGGAAATTCTTTTTTTTTTACCCCTCCGCCAAAGTAATCGGAATCGTGCCAATTTCAGTATGGAAGTTGACAATTTGGAAGAGAATCGTGAAAATTGTAGTGTGCTAAATCAAGGCAGATGTCGGGATAATATAGTACGAAATTATTTTAACTAACTAATTATTTTAATTATAAAAAATTCACAAATTAATTAACATAAAAAAAGGATTTAATTTCAACAAAAAAAAAAAACAATTTTAAATAATAATAATAAAAAAATAAAATATAATATAAAAAAAAGCTTTGTTTATTATTTTTCGCATAATTGTTTAAGCGAAGCGGCCATGGATTGCACGGAGGCGCGGATGTCTTTCGCCACGGACAGCAACTGGTCAAATTCCTCCTGTCGCTTGCGTTCCTGCTCAGCAAGAGTGGTTTTCACTTGTTCAAATGAACTGAAGAAAGTGGCAGTCTGTCGCATTCTGTCTGGTGTGGGCGATGGCACTGTATTGGGTTTGGTTGATGGCAGTGCAGCATTTGAGGTTTTTTGAGGTGTATCCAACACGTCATCAAGTGATTTCTGCAATTCTTCATCTGCACTATCATTCATCTAAATATGAAACTTTGTGATTAAAACTCAATTTTTTTTTTGTTATACGAAGATATTACCTCTTGAAACCCCGAGTCCTTAGTAACGCCATCGCCATCAACAAGTGCAGTTGGGTAAAAGTCTAGCACTTCAAGGTCCATACCATCTAGCGGCGCTGGACTTTCAGAGGCAGGACGATGCCCAGTAGCGTTCTGGAAACGCATAATTGCGGCCTGCTGCTTCTTTACGCCTGACTTTCAGTCTGCCCAGCACTGCGAATTGAAATAAATATCAATGAATGCACAATTGTACATACATGCATATGCTTATATATAATATACTGAACGAACCTTTTTCCACTGCTCAACGGTTTACATGCTCCTCCGTAGGCGTTCAATTACGCTGTGAGAGTTGCCCATACAGCATTAGCAACTTTGCCGCTGTTTGGGCCACCAAATTGTCCGGTACCAACATTTCTATGATTTTTTCAATAAATCTAGAAATTTTTTTTTTGTTGTTAGGTAACTTTTTCACTTCTTACTTTTTTCTGTAAATAATATAAACAATATAAACATAAACAAAACATCAAAATTTTTGCAGCTCCCCTCGCTCATCTTTATTTTGGCGCAAAATATCACTGCAATTTTTTTAATGATATGATAACAAATGTCATAACGAAAGAAATAACGAAAATGCTTTTCACCAGACTTACAGAAACACTACATTTCGTTATACTAGTGAATTCGATATACATATCGTTCGTTATTATGCATAACGAAAAGTTACAGAAACGCACTACTGGTTCGAATATTGGTTTTGCGTATGTTCGAAAAGACGAAAATCCAATCAGATTCTGTGACACCATTGATAATCAGAAAGGTTTGCAATTCTGACAGCTAAGCAATTCTATCTTGGATTCCACAACACCCCTGAATGACTGAAAATCCATGTACAGTTTTTTTAAAGGAATAATTTGTATTGCCTTACCGATTTCACATTTATTGCTAATATAATTATTAGTTGATCCTGTATCTACTAAAATTGTAACGGGAGTGCCGGTTAATCTACATTTTGTTTTGATACAAGGCAACCCGTTTACTCGCCTAAAAAAGTACTCCGTGTCTCAAAATGTCCATCGTAGTCTGCTTGTGCGGTTCGATAGATGCGCTGCATTTTTGGTTCATTGAAGTTTTTGCGACGAGACGTTCCTATCCCTTTTAAATGGATTTGGTTGCTGAGGCGGATTTCTTTGTTGGTTGAAATAATGTGTTGGTCTCTGATACTGCTGCGAATTGTCCACTTCCATTGGTTCTGGTGCAAGTTGTTGTTGCGGTTGATTATAAGTTCTATGATAACTCCTCTGTATTTTGACGTTTGGTTTGTATTGATGATGTTGTCTGTCCATCTTGGCCTTCGTTGAAGCGAGGATTATATTTCCTTTTATCATCAGGTTGCTGGAATCTTTGTTGCTCGTTCCCCCTTGGGAGGTTAGAATGTACCTCGAATTGGCGATTCACATTGTCGTGGTAAATAGTAATAGCTACTGCGTAAGCTGTTTCCAAATCTTAAGGGTTATGACTATATATTGTCCCACTTGTATATTTGCTATGTAACCCTAGGATGAAGGCCCTTACCGCTTCCTGATTCGCATAGTCTTTTATAGAACCACTGTTTTACGTGTAATCCGATCTTTTTATAATAAAATATAAATATTCATCTTCGTGTTTTGGTTTGTAAGAATATCTGCTGCTACTCCTATTATTTTTGTGCACTTGGTATAGGCACTGTAGTATCTAGGGTGGTTGGGCACAATAGACCCAAGGTCGCAGTGCATACCTCAATTAAATTCTATCTAGGGTGGTTAGGATTGGTAGTAATCACCCTTTTATACCATCCGTAAAGGTCCATACTTACGATCTCCAGGATCTATATTGATCTTTGTTTCCATCGAATCGTGGAAGTGCTTTGAATAATTACAGGTAAATTTCCATGGGGTCGTTAATGTGCAAGCGTACTGCTTCGTGTTGATCGAACGTCGATACTCCTTCCAACGATTAGCTTGATTCGATCGCTGATAGTCGGTTCTGCATCTCAACGCTTTGCTGCTGCAAAGTTTGAGTTAGTACGTCGATATGTGGGCGTAATTGTGCCATTTCTGATATCGTCGTAACTGCTTCTGATTTTCTACGACTGCCGTGGATTTTTGTCCTTTTTTCCTTCCGGAAGTTTTTGATGAGCTCCAGTTTTTGGTGGTTCCTCAGAATTCTGTTTTTATTCCAATTTTTCAGGAACCTGTTATGTCTTTCTTTAAGACCGTGAATTTTGGTTTATCTTATATTTCAAAGATTGGCTGGAAAGCAAGTGGATTCGCCACCTTCGCGTTTGATGGCAATACTAAGACTAAAGGACAATAGGTTTGCTTGCAGCTATTTGTATTATTGACAGAACATAAATGTTGTTCTGTTGTGTTCTTATTTTAAGATAACATTGAAGAAAACGTTTATTAAAAATTCTCGCAATTTTGGTACAGAATGATCCACAAAAGGGCATCCATATCTAAAATATCTAGACGCTTCAATTCCAAGGGTAAAGTTTTCTTTAATTTCGTCTTCTCTTTTGTATTGGCTTTGAGAGCTGGAGCGTTTTCGTTCATTCGGACAACATGACCTAGCCAGCGTAGCCGCTGTCTTTTAATTCGTTGAGCTATGTCAATGTCGTCGCATATCTCATACAGCTCATCGTTCCATCGAATGCGATATTCCCCGTGGGCAACACGTATAGGACCATAAATCTTTCGCAGAACCTTTTTCTCGAAAACTCGTCATCGTCCAGGCCTCCGCACCATATAGAAGGACTCAAATAAGAGTGACTTATAGAGTTTGTTGTTTGTTCGTCGAGAGAGGGCTTTACTTTTCAATTTCCTACACTGTCCAAAGCACCTGTTGGCAAGAGTTATTCTGCGTTGCATTCAAGGCTGACATTGTTGGTGCTGATTATCATTAGCTGGTTCGAAGATAGACGAAATTATCTACGTCTTCGAAGTTACGACTGCCAACAGTGACATGGGAGCCCACTCGCGAATGCAACGACTGTTTGTTTGATGACAGGAGACATTTCGTCTTGCCCTCGATCACTACCAGCTTCTGTTCCTTATTCAGAACTAACGAGATTAATATCATCAGTATACGTCAGCAACTGTACACTTTTATAGAAGATTATAACTGCTCGATTATTTTCTGCAAAGTTCGATTGAAGTGAAGATTAGAAGTTGTACGATAGGGAGTCGCCTTGCATGAAATCTCGTTTGGAATCGAACGGCTCGGAGAGGTCCTTCCCGATCCTGACGGAGCTTTTGGTATTGCTCAACGTTAGTTTACACAGCCGTATTAGTTTTGCGGGGTTACCAAATTCAGACATCGCCTTATATACATAGGCAGCTCCTTTTCGTGCTGTCAAAAACAGGTTTGAAATCGACGAAGAGGTGGTCTGTGTCATTCTCTTTTCACGGGTCTGTTCCAAAATTTGGCTGATGTCGAATATCTTTTCGGTTGTTGAATTACCAAGCTTAAAGCCACACGGATGGATTTAACCTTTCACACAGATTGTGAGGTTTCCCTTTTTGTGAATTGGGCATAGCACACTTAAATTCCAATCGTTGGGCATGCTTTCGTCCGACCATATTTTACAAAGAAGCTGATGCATGCTCTTTATCAGTTCTTCGCCGCCGTGTTTGAATAGCTCGGCCGGTAATCCATCGGCGCCCGCCGCTTTGTTGGTCTTCAGGCGGGTAATTGCTATTCGAACTTCTTCATAGTCGGGCGATGGAACGTCTGCTCCATCGTCATGGATTGGGGAATCGGGTTCGCTTTCTCCTTGTGTTATGCTTTCGCTGCCATTCAGCGGGTTGAAAAAGTGTTCCCGCCATAATTTTAGTACGCTCTGGTAGATCATCTCTGGGGCTTCTACAAGAGTATGCTTCTGTTAGTCGCCGTAGAACTTTCGAGCATTACCCTTGTACGCTTCTCAATGAAGAGAGAATATCTGCTACTACTTGAAACGCTTCAACTATCTGGTCTGGCTCGTTTATTGGAACCTCTGCGTTTATTGGCTGCGGCAGTTCTAGCAGCTTGTCCAGCATCGAAATCTCTTTTTAATGTATTATAATAATATCCACCTTCTTTATATTCTTTATATATTTGTTTAGAAATTTCAGCGTTTTTTTTTAATCTTGATAATCTCTATATCCACCTTTATCTGGTGTATCTTTTATATCAGCCCACGCTTGTGAAAAATGACGTTCCTTGTGGCATATATTAGTTGTGGAAATGTTTTTGTTTTATTTGACATACTTGGATATTATACTCCAAAAATTGATTCAAATCCATATTTTACAGATATTCCTGCTATTCCAAGACTACCATTTTTTTATAACTTTCAACGAAGTTGTGTATAGCTTCTCTATCCCCTGCCCTTTGTTTGCTTCAGATGTAGCTAGGTCATATTCCAAATCATGAACAAGAGCATCCACATCATCGACTGGTGGATATGTTTTATATATTGTACTAGCTGGTCCCATATATTTATTTTCCGGCCACGTATAACCGTCTCTCTTGACTTTAAGTTTCATACGAAATCTTTCTCAGTGTATGTCTCTGTTTATATACAAGAAATTTGTCTAAGTGTATTATTTGTATTCAAAGTCACCTGTTATTTAACACTTGCAACAAAGTAACAAATATTATTTACATAACAACATCACTAGATCACATGATCACCTAAGTACATACGCGTTAGTAAAATCTATAACACCTTTTACGACGACGACGACGTGCCGGCTTCTGATTGGCTGACGGGTTATCTGTTGTGATTGCGGCTTTTCGACGTGGAATCTTACTTGTGTTTGTTGATGTTGGTTTTTTAACCGAAAGAGTTGGGTGCGTATCTTGGCTGCATCAAGATATTGGAATGAGTCGATGTTAGTACCACCGAGCGTACGCAAGACTAAAACGCTGAAGCCGTGTATTCCGTCTATCACAACATGATCTGGTTGACGGCCTTTCGATCCGGAGGCAGCCAGGTAGCTTGGTGAGTTTTTCTTTGCTGGAATCTAGTACTACAGATAACCTTATTTCGGATCCCGCCGAAGTCGATCAGTCCCAGCCCATTTGTTTCCGACTGTTGTGTCAAAGATACTTCCTTGCCCACACTAATGTTAAAGTCGCCAAGCACCACTTTGACATCGTGGCGAGGGCAGCTCTCATATGTGCACTCCAAGCGTTCATAGAAGGCATCTTTGGTCACATCGTTCTTCTCTTATGGGGCGTGGGCGCAAATCAGCGATATATTGAAGAGCTTCGCTTTGATGCGAATTGTGGCTAGACATTTTTTCATTGGGGTGAATGACTTGGCGACGGAATCTCTCTCCCACCACGAATTCCACCCCAAATTTGGGATCATTTATGTGGACACTATAGTAAATGCCCCAAGGACCTACTCGTCTCTGCCCTTGTCCCGTCCATCGCATTTTTGGACTGCGGTGATGTCAGCCTTCACTCTAACAAGGACATCAATCAGCTGGACAGCGGCTTCTTCCCAATTAAGGAACCGAACACACCAGGTGCACGACCTTAAATCATAATCCTCAATGCGTTTGCCATGGTCGTCATCGAAAGGGGGGTTTATCATCTGAGGCAGTTGGTAATTTTTCATTGGGAGCGAGTTTAGCGTGGCAGATTTCAAGCCCAGCGGACAATCCTAAGGAGGGATGATTCGCTTTCTCACTTTAGTTCGCGTTCAAACGGATGTCCTATAGCTACCCAGAGGATACTTAGTCTAGGGCCGGAAGTCATAAAAAATAAAAGAATCGTTTCTGGTCACTCCCAAGTGAATGGCAATAAGATAACTTTCCTCACTTGCGTGAACTTCTACACATGACTCCATCCGCCATTGACTGCGGTAGGAATTTCTTTTAATATTGCTAAATGAAGGTTTCTTAAAACAACTTTTCAATTTTTTGAGTTAAGAGACCACAGCAGACAATTACTGGCGTTGGGCCTCATTTCTCCCAGGTCATGAATTAATAAACTCATTAATTTCAAGCAAAAGCGGTTTTGGAGAATGTTAAAAGAAAAAAGCAAGCCTGTGCTGGTAGTTTTCGATCCACAACATCCAATCGAGTTGCATACATATACAAGCTCTACCAGTTATGGTGCAAAATACATCGAATTATTGGTAGAAATATTATAATAAAACCATTTCCTCTTCAGAATCTCGATACTATTCTTGTGAATTGGAACCGTTGGAAGCCATATAATCTGTTAAGCATTTTAAACATTACTTTGCCTGGTCTTACGTTAATTGTATATAGCGATAAGAGTGCATCTTTTTATGCATACCTGTATCTTCAGTCATTCTATTTTAAAATTGAGTTCAGGAAGGAAAAGTGCATGGCACATTTTAATTTTTTATCCAAAAATTATGTTCTTAACGATGCCAAAATTAAAAAGTATAAAGCCCGTGATGAGCATGTAAACTTAGCAGAAATCTCAAGTGATTGGCTGGCTGTTGAACAGCGTCAGGATTCTCAAATTACTGATACTTATCATCAACAAACTTAAATCTAATGAATTAACAGATGACTTACAAAAGGTCCCATAAAGTTCAGAAGAACTAATAGTGGTGCTGTATGCATTTCAATATTCAGTTATAAATCAAGTTCATGAATCCATCATGCATTTGGGATGGCAAAAAACGCTAGACGAAACTTATCAATATTATTGATTTCTTAAGTACCATCCAAGTGGTCTGTCTTATCTGCCTGTATAAATTGCTAAATAACTTCATATGTGTTTTTATTAAATAAATCTTTATTAAAAAAGTTTGCATCTTATATTTTAATTGGATATTTTTAAATGTTAGTACCATATGATACTTAAGCCGAATTCTGTTAAGTGCCATTCCCTCTCAAGCACCACAAAAAAACTACATATATTACATGCAAAACCGTGAACCGAAAAGATGCAAGCCGAGTTGCAAGCAAATCTAAAGGCATTGACATTACATGAGATAGGAGCCTTTCTGTTGACACGTTTTATACCTTAAATTTAATCACAATTATTTGCATACAGGTTATGGAAAATATGTAAAATTTTTGCGCTAAAGTCTGATAAGCAGGCAGAAAAATGTTTTGCCTGCAGTTGAATAGAGTCACCGATCTTGACAGGATGCTCCAGGTGAAGTAAAACTTGCTTTTTATGTCTTATTAGTCAAAGACGTTTTTGACTAATCCGGTGTGGGTTCATCCTAATACCATGTTCAGACCGAAAATTTAAAAGATTAGATTATATTTAAGCATTTCATAACCCAACAGTGTTCTCACTGCCGTTAGAAAGATCAAAAAACAGCTGTTATTGTCATTCAAGAATTCACATCGCTTAATATTTAACAAAAGAAAAGATTGTCATATAGTATTTTGAAATAAAAAGACGGCTTTTTTTAATATTTTCAATATGATAGAAATAATGGATGCATTTTTTCATTTGTTAAGTCGATTTTCAGATGAAATTAAAAATTTGTTTGTTTACATTTTTTTCCCCTTTGTAGTGTCTAAATCAGCTGTGATAATGTAACAGATTTCCAGTGCTGACAAGTAGATTGCGCAAAATCAGAGTCGCACAGAGAGATTTAGCGTGGATCAGTTTCAAATCATTTCAATGAAGTGATTTGGAACTGTCATTTTTGTATGGCGAAATCTTGATAAATTTTTAAGATTAGTGGGATAACCCATTCAACAGCCGAAATCGTGTGATTAAGTGTCGGTCTGAACATGGTATAAACAGTTATTGCGTGTGTAATCTTGACTCGCTGCATAAGTGACGGTTCACATATGGACTCTCTTGTTGCCCCATCCGACATTTGTAGACGAGTGTGCACCGGGGAAAGACGCAGGGGCCGGTCGGGCTAGGGTGGAGCGCTTTGTGTTCTTATTCCTAACAATTCTGTGCTACGTAATTGAGCATTTCTTTTAATTTTGAAACTCCTTACATGGTTGAATATTTTAGAAGATAGAGAATAGGAATAAAAAAGATACTCAAAAATATTTAATAACATCTGGCAATATTAAATGTTATAATACATAAATTATTTGAATAAAAATGGAGTTTTTTTAAGTTTGTATATTTATATAAAATATTATTATTCATAGTTACTCCTTTAAGCTGAAAATGATTTAGTTCGAATATCATTTTATTTAGAACAAGAATAACCAACTCCGTATAAGGGATTGGTGGGACGGCATTTCCATTGGTTTTCGGAAAAGTCAAGAGAACAGACGGTACGATGAGGAGTCCCGTGTCGTAGTGGAGAGAAAACAGACCCCCTACCTCGCAATCAACCACAGCACGTACGAGATGGGATATATACCCAGATTTAATAAGGGATGCGAGACGCATTTGCGGACCAAAAAAGAAGGAGGCCGAAATGCGTGAGTAGGAAGAGGTAGACAAGCTGGCCGACAGGGCTAATGCTCCAAAATTCTAAAAATATATGCCGCGAAGGTTTTAAGACCGAAGCATACTGTTGTAGAACCCCAACCTCCAGAGGTAACCGTCAAAAAACTGATTGGACTTTAAGTGTGTTTTCAGGTCTGGAAAATCAACAGCTGATCAGATATTCAGTATGTGCCAAACCTTGGAAAAGGCCCCTTAAAAGAGAGTCAGCACACACCACCTCTTCGTTGATATCAAAACTTATTTTGACAGTACTAAAAGTAGTTGCCTTTATGCCGCTTTGTCTGAATTTGATATCGCCGCAAAACTAGTACGGCTATATAAACTCACTTTCAGCTGTACCAAAAGCTCCATCAGGATTGGGAAGGACCTCTCAGAGCTTTTCGATACCAAACGAGGTTTCAGACAAGGCGACTCGCTATCATGCGACTTCTTCCATCCACTCCTGGAGCAAATAATTCGAGCTACAGATATGAATAGAGAAGGTGTACAGCTGCTGGCGTTTGCCAATGATATTGATATTATTGGGCTTAACAACCACGCCGTTATTTCTGCGGGGACAAGATGAAATATCTCCTGTATTCAAACAAACAGTCGTCGCACTTGCGACTTGGCTCCGACGTCACTGTTGACAGTCATAACTTAGAAGCCGAAGACAATTTCGTTGTTCTTTCTCCAGACCGGATTGGGAAGCGACGCAAATGGGTCAGATAATGAACGAGGCCAAGACGAAATATTTCCTGTCATCAAACAAATCATCGAAGTCGTAAATAATTTCGTCTATCTTGGAACCGGTGTTAACACCAATAACGGCATCGAAATCCAACGCAGAAGAATTCTTGCCAGCAGGTGCTACTTCGGACTGAGGCGGCAATTGAGAAGTAAAAACCTCTCTCGACGAACAAAAAACAAACTCTATAAGTTACTTAATATGCGCGTCCTGCATATATACAGAATCCTGGACGATGACATCTGATGAGTCGACTTCACTAGTTTTCGAGAGAAAACGAGATGTGCGAGATATACGACGACATTGACATAGTTCAGGGAATTAAGAGAGAGCGGTTACGCTGGCTAGGTAATGCACTCCAGCTCTGAGAGCATTTGACGCAGTACCCTCGGTGGAAGCATAGAAAGAATAATTCATGTGCTATTTCAAAGCGAATCGTTGACGAAAAATGCTTCAGAGCTTAAAACCTTTATAAACAAACACTTTCAAATCTTATATATAAAATTAAGTTGGATTTTTGTCTGTTCGCTAAAGCTTACTACACCTTTGCATGAAAAGAAAAATTGCCTCAACTATCGGGTGATTTTTTAAGAGCTTGATAACTTTTTTTAAAAAAAAAACGCATAAAATTTGCAAAATCTCTTCGGTTCTTTATTTGAAACGTTAGATTGGTTCATGACATTTACTTTTTGAAGATAATTTCATTTAAATGTTGACCGCGGCTGCGTCTTAGGTGGTCCATTCGGAAAGTCCAATTTTGGGCAACTTTTTCGAGCATTTCGGCCGGAATAGCCCGAATTTCTTCGGAAATGTTGTCTTCCAAAGCTGGAATAGTTGCTGGCTTATTTCTGTAGACTTTAGACTTGACGTAGCCCCACAAAAATAGTCTAAAGGCGTTAAATCGCATGATCTTGGTGGCCAACTTACGGGTCCATTTCTTGAGATGAATTGTTCTCCGAAGTTTTCCCTCAAAATGGCCATAGAATCGCGAGCTGTGTGGCATGTAGCGCCATCTTGTTGAAACCACATGTCAACCAAGTTCAGTTCTTCCATTTTTGGCAACAAAAAGTTTGTTAGCATCGAACGATAGCGATCGCCATTCACCGTAACGTTGCGTCCAACAGCATCTTTGAAAAAATACGGTCCAATGATTCCACCAGCGTACAAACCACACCAAACAGTGCATTTTTCGGGATGCATGGGCAGTTCTTGAACGGCTTCTGGTTGCTCTTCACCCCAAATGCGGCAATTTCGCTTATTTACGTAGCCATTCAACCAGAAATGAGCCTCATCGCTGAACAAAATTTGTCGATAAAAAAGCGGATTTTCTGCCAACTTTTCTAGGGCCCATTCACTGAAAATTCGACGTTGTGGCAGATCGTTCGGCTTCAGTTCTTGCACGAGCTGTATTTTATACGGTTTTACACCAAGATCTTTGCGTAAAATCTTCCATGTGGTCGAATAACACAAACCCAATTGCTGCGAACGGCGACGAATCGACATTTCACGGTCTTCAGCCACACTCTCAGAAACAGACGCAATATTCTCTTCTGTACGCACTGTACGCATTCGTGTGGTTGGTTTAATGTCCAATAAAGTAAACTGAGTGCGAAACTTGGTCACAAATCGCATTAATTGTTTGCTCACTTGGTCGATTATGTAGACCATAAATCGGACGTAAAGCGCGAAACACATTTCGAACCGAACACTGATTTTGGTAATAAAATTGAATGATTTGCAAGCGTTGCTCGTTAGTAAGTCTATTCATGATGAAATGTCAAAGCATACTGAGCATCTTTCTCTTTGACACCATGTCTGAAATCCCACGTGATCTGTCAAATACTAATGCATGAAAATCCTAACCTCAAAAAAATCACCCGATACTATGAAGGGAATCCAATTAGGATGGTTTGTAAAAAAAAATCAAAAAATGTTAATTTTTAACCGACTTACGAGAGTGCAAAATGCAAAAAAAAATCATTACTTACTTATAACAGAGAATGTTATTTAACATTTAGCTAAGCAGCAATACACTGATAAGGGCGCGTAAATTCTGAAAGGTTCATGCCAAATGTACAATACCAAGTGAAACATGTCTTTGTTTACATTTCTTGTCATCTAGTTCATATGGATTTCTCGGTCCATTTGTGATAAACGCGCGGATAGTGAGATAATTTAAATTTCAATATAACGCACACTGGAAATATGAATTAGATGTGGTGATTTCACGAAAATGAAGCTCAACAGAACCCGAAAATGTAGTAAAATGAGATTGAGGCTCCTGTGAAGCAAAACATTTTGTTACCAAATTGTACAAACTGAAAAATGGGGTAGAGAAATAATTTGCATGAGTCAACATATATTTTTAAAGTTTAGAATTTTTTTTTGAAATAAACAAGATACTTTTAAAATGGCTTCTTCTGGCATCGCGGCCAAGTGGCTGGATGGTGGTCATACAGCTCATTCTGCGCTGAAGCTACCTTTGAATATGCAAGATAATGAAGCACCTATAATGCACCTGCAATATATCAAAAACCTCTGGAATTGCAAAAGTTTTACAGCAACGCATTATTATTCTGTGGGATGAGTGCACCATGGCTCACACAAAGTCAGGAGAAGCTTTGGAAAGAACTTTGAAAGATTTATGAGGATATCAAGGTGTGTTTGGTGGTCCTTTGATATTGTATTGTATTTGTAAGCAGGTAATTTTAGGCAAACGTTGCCTGTTACTCCACGGTCTACGCTGCTGTGAGATAAACGCTTGCTTAAAAAGTTCATATTTGAGGAGATAAGTCATAAGATTTAAACTTACAACAAATGTTCGAGTTCAACTACAAAACGATACATCAGCTGATTAGTTTTCCAAGCAAAAGAAGATTTTATTGAAAGTGTTTTTCCAAATTTAAAAATCATGCTTGGTTGAATGAAATACCTATTTTACCAGCAAAAAAATAAAAATGTTAACGAATTAAATACGACCATATAACTCAATATACCACGTGATGTGGTTTCCTATAAATATAAAAGAGGTGAATTATCCTATCGCTTGATTTGCCGGGCTTACCACTACATAATCTTCAATTCGGAGCAACAATTATAATGCTAATATAATATAAGTCAACCGTGACTTTGTAATGATACAAGAATAGCTATTAAAAAGTTAATGGGAAAATTGAAGCAACGATTTTGAACCGGAAATTTAAAGGTGAAGACGTGTGTACTTCCCGGATTCCATTGATTTCATCTGATTTGCCGTTCGAGCTTAAACGTTTTCAATTTCCGATTCGTCTTGCTTTTGCTATTACCATAAACAAAGCGCAGGGCCAGTCTTTGGGAATTTGCGGCAAAAATTTGGAATGTCCGGTTTTTTCGCATGGCAAACTTTTTGTTGCTTGACATGCCGTCGGTCTTATTTATTTATACCGAGAACAAAAAAAATAAAAATGTTTGTGTACCATAGAGCGAACTATGAACTAGATAGTAATAAAACCTTTCAATAAAAAAATTATATTGCAAAAGTAGTGATTATATTTCATAACACTGTACGAACCGGGCGGGGTTCATCTAGTTATTTTTATAATATTTAAAACAACGATTGTAAAACTTACTTTTTTGTAAAATGAGGATTTAGGACGACCCTATTTACTTTTACTATTTACTTATACCTTTTTATTTACATATGTACTACAATATTTTTGAAATATTTATTTTGTATTTTTTTACATAAAACTCACCTGGACACTTCCCCTTCTACCGGGAAGGGGTAAAGCGGCACCCTAATCAACAACACATTTTCAGCAAGGCATCCTATATAATTGTCACAAAAATATATTTAACTACTGCTAGTGTCTTCTTGAATAACAATAAGAAAAATTAATAATACGTTTTGTTTTCAATAGAAGCAATGCTTCTGAAGCTTAAAAAAATCCGTTGAAATGATTTTTAACATCACACAGTTGCACCAATTACAGAGATTTCACAAAGCGTAATGCAAATATTCTATACATATTTTTAATAAAACTGAAAACATTTAATATCATTTTGTTACAATTAATAATATGCTTGACGAAAGTATGTACATTTAATCTGATAATTTGATGGCACATGGTCGGTCTCAGAAGCAGTTACACTCATAAGACGACATCGAAAATTTACTTTATCCTTATATACTTTATATTTTGAATAATTCATTTAAAACCATTTCTTTAAACAAAAATTACATTTTAATTAAAAAACAGCGAGAACTTAGTTGCGCACCTACCATTTTAATCCTTTTTTGTAATCTTGTGATATATTAAAATAACTGACACTTAATAAAGTGAATTAAATGTGTTAGCTCTTAATTAATAAATATTGTTTATGATTGAAAATTAATACTGCGAAGCATGTCATTACAAACGATTTCATCACGCACATTTAATTTTAGCGTTTTCTTGTATTTTTATTTTTTTTTACAAATTTTGTCATCTTGAAAAGTAGCAGAACTCAACTCAATTATTAAAGTTCAGGAGTTGATATACGCTCTCACTTCCAACGACATGATTTATCTTTGTTCCACACCATCTACAATTGTTTAATAAAGTGACATGACGGAAAACGTAAAAAACATCAGGGAAATGTTGACCTTCCTAGCTATATAATTTTTTATAATAACTTGATATAAATTTGAACTACCAAATACAAAGACATTTTTCTGCCAATTTTCTTTTTTTTCACAAATGTTAAGATCGAAGTTTCGCTAATGAGTAGATGAGATATTTCTGTGCACGAAAAATGTTAAAACAAACGCTTATAACGGGTGATCCAGTAGAGGTACTGTTTTCAGTAGCCGTTTTTGTCAGATCACCCGTGAGTTGTGTCAAGCTGCCATGTTATTTTTGTTAAGTGTTGTTTGGTATTGGACTGTACAACATTTACAAATCGTTTAAGTTTATTGCAAAACTCACGTTCTATAAAGAATGCATTTCCCGCGCTTCGCTCAACTTATAGGCTATGTTCGTAAATGCATCATGACGCGCATCATGACGATTGCATAACAAACAGAACGTTCAGAAATGCCAATATTGCAGCACTGCAATAATCAAGCGTTCAAAAAGACAACACTTCTATCAGCTGTCACTCATAATTTCTATCAAAAAATTGTTTACTGCATTTAACTACGATGTCTGACGAAAAGTAAGTGCAAAACTGTTTTATTTTAATTTTTGTATAGAAATTTAGTTAAATTATGTTAATAATAATTGTATAAATTATTATTTTTAAATTTTTAGTGAAAATCTCAGTAATGCGGAGACACAGTTATTGCTAAGAGTACGGTTGAATATGGAGGACGAGTTTAAATCGAGTAGAAGGAAAAAAATGTATTGTGGAAGAAAGTTGTGACCGAAGTTAAAAATGTAAATGAAAACATTAAAAATTAAAATGAAGTTCATCAGAAAAAGTAATAAAAAAAATTATTCAAATAAAGGAAGGCGAAGTAAAGTAAATTTTTTATGATGAAAACAGAGTGGTAAAATAGTTTCTTCTATCGATTCCATTGATATCATCTGAATCAACACGGCGAATGGGGGCATCTTGAATTCCTTCGATTTCATTGTTGGTTTCCATATCGGCATGTGTTATTGTATCGTTAATATGTTCAAAATAACCTCCCTTATTTATGATAAAATTGTGTAAGATAGCGCAAGCGAGTATTACATTAGATGTGGCTTTAATGCTCGAAGCTTCAATATAATTTAAAATTTTAAACTGTTTCTTAAAAATCCCGAAAGTTTGTTCTATAAATACTTTGTCTATTAAAAGACAAACATTTGTACCTCCAAATTTTTCTTTTTGACTTCAATACCCTTCTTTTTCTTAAATTTAAAGAAAATCTATCATTTCTTTGCTCACAAATTTCGTCTAGTGTTAGATTCAGCAAAATTTCCACTGTTGCTTATGCTGCAAGTCATGATGCATTTACGAACATAGCCATAGTTAACATAATCAGTATACTGAGCGTACTACGGATATTCGCTACACCATTACCCTTGACACCTAGCATTCATTATTGGATAATATTCAACCGAATAGATTCCAGACCGCAGTTAAGGAAATATAGCAGCCGTAGCTGAGAGTGTACACGAAGACCGTGGAGAGTCGTATGAAACAACTTGGTGCATTTTACGTCGAGATTTTAAATTGAAAGCATAAATACAGGTTGTACAAAAACTGATGCCGCTCGACCTTTCCAAGCGACAACGCTTCCAACGTTTTCGACCCAAATTTTGTTCAGCGATGAGGTCCCTTTCTGGCTGAATGCGTATGTAAACAAGCAAAATTTCCTTTCATTTTACTACACACGGCTAGATACTTTTCGTCCCATTCATACGCACGGCTAACACTATTTACTCGTTCAACGAACTGTTCAGATGACAACGAACTGTCATATGTTGGGTCAAAATCTGGTATTGTTTCTGTTATTTCCCGCACCGAATAATTTTTTCGCGTTACAGTGCATTCAAATTTGCAAAAGGGAAAATGTTATTGACGTTTCTATGCTGTATTATCATTTTTCTATTTTCAATACTTGTATTTTCATTTGGCACACTTGGAGTTTGAGAATTATTTTGTATATATGACATCATTTTTCTAAAATTCCGCACATTTCGTCCATTTGTCTTTGTAATGACTTTTGTGTTCCGTCATCACACTGTTCACTATCGTCACCGGTACTCAAACGACTTGTGAGTGTTACTTTCATACCTGTTGTTGAGAAATTTCTCTCTGGCAACTTCCGTTTTGGTTGCACTACACTCAATGTTGCAATGGTTCTCATTTCTGCGAATTATGTGCTTCCTTTTATTTTATGTACATCGTTTTTTTCGCATATTCATACGCACCGTTTAATCGAATGATCGAGATGATGCACACTTTTTTACACGTTTAAATTGTATTTTAAGTTATAACTTTAAATTTTCGTTTTTTATTATACACTTTAGGTTTATGAAATCTGCAGGTTAACGTTTTTCGGTATTTCATACGTATGTTCGTATATATGTTTCACTAAGAACCGTATGTTCATTTCGTTATATAGCAGAATTGATATCGTTTGCACAGATTAACGTTTAGCACATTTTCCGTTTATTAATTTCCACACATATTTGGTACTAAATCATTGCGAAACCGTTTTCAAAATAGTATACAGGTAAGCGTATTAGTACACATTTTGACACCTTGTTTGCATTAAGTAATCCTACTTCTGATTTGAAAGAGAAACTTGTTATTTCCTCAGGATGGTTTTTTTATTTAAAAAGAAAAAATGGAATTTACAAAGTTTATTGAATGTAATGAGATTATCGCACGGGAGGCTGCGTTCGCGTTGACGGCTGAATTTCAAAGGCTGATGCTGATGTGCCGATGATGCCACTCAAATGAATATTTCTTATAGGGTTACCTCACGCATGGTTGTTCAAGATTTAAATTTTTTAGAATGCAGTCTTGCGCATAAGTAGTAAGGACACAAACCAATACCAGTTCACTGATTGCTGAATGATCACCAACACTGTGTTCTCCTTTTAGCCTTGTATTTGTAGATTAGTAATTTCACTCTACCAGAGTGAATATAAAATGTAAATTTACGATGTGTAAACTATATACTATGTATAGACTTATAACGGATGATCCAAGTAGAGGTACTTTTTTCATTGTCACACATAATCTATTCGCAAGTTGTAAAAGAGAATACAAAAAAGATTACAAAACAAAATGAGTTTACCATTACACTTGAAAATAGGCTTCTTAAGTTCGAAAAAGCAGTACAAAAAAAATAAATATGACTAAATTCTTAAAAACTATGCTAAACACCAAAGTGAGCTAGAAACAACACTTAATATCAGAGACCCATTTTAACAAGCAAACTTTATTAAATTCAGAAATTTTAAATGTATCATGCAATACATCCGAATAATTGTGCACGCGGAGGAGCTGCCATTATAATAGGAAGCAACATAATACACCACGAACAAAACCGCATATCTACAGAAGAATTTCAAGCAATAACGATAAAGACAGATAGTGACAAGAACTTGTCCCTTTCAGCAGGTTACAGTCCTCCAAGACATCAAATAAAATGCTATTTGTATATAGAACTGATCAATAACCATAAAAAACCCGATTTATATATATTTATATCGGGTGATTTTTTAAGAGCTTGATAACTTTTTTTAAAAAAAAAACGCATAAAATTTGCAAAATCTCATCGGTTCTTTATTTGAAACGTTAGATTGGTTCATGACATTTACTTTTTGAAGATAATTTCATTTAAATGTTGACCGCGGCTGTCTAGGTGTCCATTCGGAAAGTCCAATTTTGGGCAACTTTTTCGAGGCCGGAATAGCCTGAATTTCCTTCGGAAAAGTTGCTGGCTTATTTCGTAGACTTTAGACTTGACGTAGCCCCCACAAAAAATAGTCTAAAGGCGTTAAATCGCATGATCTTTGGCCGAATAGCCCGTATTTTTTCAAAATGCTTTGGACGCAACGTTCTGGAAATGCTCTTTTGTTTGAACTTGGTTGACATGTGGTTTCAACAAGATGGGGCCACATTACTCGCGATTCTATGGCTACGGAGGGAAAACTTCGGAGAACAATTCACTAGACTATTTTTTGTGGGGCTTTGGCAGAAATAAGCCAGCAACTATTCCAGCTTTGGAAGACAACATTTCGAAGAAATTCGGGCTATTCCGGCCGAATGTTTCAAAAAGTGCTGCCCAAAATTGACTTTCCACGGACTAATCTAAGACGCAGCCGCGGTCAATATTTAAATGAAATTATCTTCTTTGCCTGGTATGCTTTTGACATTTCATCATGAATAGATCTAAAGGCGTTAAATCGCATGATCGGATTTTATTTTTGTTGGTGGCCAACTGCCCGCATGAAGAGCAACCAGAAGCCGTTCAAGAAAATGGCACTGTTTGGTGTGGTTGGTACGCTGGTGGAATCATTGGACCGTATTTTTTCAAAGATGCTGTTGGACGCAACGTTACGGTGAATGGCGATCGCTATCGTTCGATGCTAACAAACTTTTTGTTGCCAAAAATGGAAGAACTGAACTTGGTTGACATGTGGTTTCAACAAGATGGCGCTAAATGCCACACAGCTCGCGATTCTATGGCCATTTTGAGGGAAAACTTCGGAGAACAATTCATCTCAAGAAATGGACCCGTAAGTTGGCCACCAAGATCATGCGATTTAACGCCTTTAGACTATTTTTGTGGGGCTACGTCAAGTCTAAAGTCTACAGAAATAAGCCAGCAACTATTCCAGCTTTGGAAGACAACATTTCCGAAGAAATTCGGGCTATTCCGGCCGAAATGCTCGAAAAAGTTGCCTAAAATTGGACTTTCGAATGGACCACCTAAGACGTACCAGCCGCGGTCAAACATTTAAATGAAATTATCTTCAAAAAGTAAATGTCATGAACCAATCTAACGTTTCAAATAAAGAACCGATGAGATTTTGCAAATTTTATGCGTTTTTTTTTTTAAAAAAAGTTATCAAGCTCTTAAAAAATCACCCGATATATACTGATGATTATTATGCGAATACCAGTTATAACCACAAAAGGAATAGAGTTATTGAAAGCTCTTCAAATGACTGTGTGTAGCTTAAAGTCTACTGGATCACCAACTACTGGCCAACAGATCTACTTAAAACACCAGATCTTATTGATATTTTCATTACCAAACATATCTCTTTACATTATATGTGCATAGAAAGCGGTTTGGATATGACCATTCACCAATATATTTAACAATACACGAAAGTGCTATTATTAAGGTACCACCACTTACGCTAGCAAATAAAAACACTGACTGGGAATACTTTAAGGAAATGCTATCGAATGTTAAAAATCACGCAAAAAAAGTTGCAAATTCCGAGCTAGATAATGAAATCATGAATTTGACAAACACAATTCAATATGCAGCCTGGAGTAGTACCCCAATTAAAAGAAATGTTACGGCAGGTCATAAGTACCTGTATACCAAAGAAAAAATTGTAAAAAACTTACCAATAATATATAGGCATTTAAAAATATACATCTCAGCAATTATCTGAAAAGCTTACCTAATGACCATAGGAATGATTACTCAATTTGGAAGTGTACAAACAAAATTTTCTCAACACGTAACTCAGCATCATCCCGTCAGAAAAGCAGACCAGTCATGTGTCAAGAGCGATATAGAAAAGCAAATGTTTTATCTTAAAGGTGTCTTTAAACCAATATAGCAGAAATTGAACTTCATACTTACGAGAATTACAGCAAAATTCGTCTAATAACTAACGATGAGGTATGTGCAGAAATAAAAAAGCTGAAGTCTAAAAAACCACCCAGGTTTGACCTTATTACCAGCGAAATATTAAAACTGCTTCCTCAAAACATTAAAAGTAAAACTACTGCCATAATGAACGCTGCTATTAATTTACCATACGTATCTACAGGGTTGTCCGGGAAGTAACAGGACTGAGTCGATGTAAAAAAATTTATTGAACCAATCATCACAATTCTACAAAAACTTTCAAAATGCGTTGGGATGCCGGTCTTGGTTGGGTCGTGGTGCAACTTCCAACCGGCAGCGATGTCTTGTCGGACCCAATTGACCCTTTCTTTGAGTCTCTTGAGAACTTCCACGTAAAACTTGGGATTAACGGTTGTCCAAAAAAGACAATATGCATGGTTTTCTCTTTGTATTCGCTCATTCATTAGCGACCTATTCCCGGTCCGCCAAAAAAGCCTGGTGCCACCGAAACACACCACTTCTTGCTAAAGCATCATCTGGTTAAGCCTGCTTGATCCTGTCAAACGTCTGTGAAGTAGATTTACCGCGTTTCACACAGAATTTAATCGCGTACCTCTGCTCTAACGAACGCTGCATTTTCGGCTTGCACAACTCATAAAAACACGTCGAGCGAAAAGGTTTGTCCTGACTCTCCAGGTGCTCCGAGACAACAGACCAGCCGCTCGTTCGTTAGCTAGGAACCCTCTCTACCGAATCCAATCGGTGTGCGCACGCTCTGAAGTACAGTCACGGTGGGAGAAAGTCCTGTTACTTTCCGGACAAACTCTGTATTTACTGGAAAACTGCAGAGGTGATTAAGTTCAATAAACCTGGTAAGCCAGCGCATGGCATTACTTCGTATCGGCCCATATCTCTCCTGCAAATATTTTCAAATCTTTTGGAGAAACTACTTGCTGTGCGTCTTAACAACATAATTTAACCCTTTGCACTCCGCTGATCCCTCTCAGTGTACATCGTAAAATTACTAAGAGATATATACAAGAAATGTCGGCGGGTCAAGAACGCACCCATCCACAACTTCTGGGGACAATAGATTAGATAATAAATTGTATGTTCCAGATGTGGGACAAAGAAAACGATACTCTATGTTATGTTCTCACAAGAAAACATCTGGTGGCAGGCCACAAACAAATTATTATTGTGAAACGTGCACCAACCAGCCCGGACTGTTTTAAAATGTATCATACCTTACAAAATTATAAACAATAAAATATTGTTTTTTTTTTGTTTTACAAATAAACATACCTCGATCCCAACCAATTCATATCAGTCTAATATCGTTAAACTATGTTAAGTAGTTCTCAAATTATAATAAGAAACGTCCAAAATCGTGCGGAGTGCAAAGAATTAAGCTAAGCTCAGAATTAACTATCAGTGCTAAAAATCGATTCGCAGTGTTAAAGTTTGCAAATACATAATGCTGAGCTACAACCACAAAATTTACCTAGCACCATAAAATATATTACAGTGCATATCTTCTGTCGTCTTTTGAACTTTTATTTTACATTTATGGTACAGTAAGTAATAATCCTGTATATTTGTTCATTCTGAAATTTGCTGCAGAGTGTTTCAAAATTAAGTTGTCGTAATTTCACGATAATTATTTGAAAGGCAAGCCTGAAATTGTACAAAGTTGGTTTATTTGGAATTATCCGCACATAGTACAAATAGCAAGGAAGTATCCGTATTTAAATTCAATTAAAGAAATTTGATATACGCAACCACCTGAAACAGGCCCAGCAAGTATAATAGAATTTAGCAAAATTACTTACTCCATAAAAAAAGTATCTGAAAAATATCTGGTGTACCGCACCAATTATAAATTGACCTGCATTTTTATTAGACTTAAAAAATGAATTATGGGATAGTAATAATTTATTGTAAAAAATCACAATAAGCTACTTTCTCACATTTGCATTGTTAATGTGTTTAAGTTTGGATCAAAAAGTTCTAAATGTGTACAACACAACTTTTTATATGTGCATATGTAATAATTAGAGTTGTCATTAATGTATAAGATTTTCAAATTCTGGTTCCGTAAGTGATGGTAGTTTTTCATAATCATCCATGTCACTAGAATTAAAAATAATAAGTATGAACTTAATTAGTTATATGAATAACATTTATAGCTTAGAGAATAATAAAATTATATTTAATATAATAAATTAAATCTTTTAATTCTAAGTTCGGTAAGCTAAATTGGTAATAGGTAAAACTTTGATACGACAGAAAAATGTTATGATGAGATTGTTAAAATAACGTCAAACATCTTGGTAATTTTAACTCTGGGTTATGGCCAAAACAGATATAAAAGTAAAAATAAGCTTTAAATTAAAAAATTATATAGGTTTCATCAACTTTTTCATAAGTAAATTTATATAAAAACTGATTAAAATTAAATTCATGAAACCGGATGTACATTTTTTTTTTACGAAATAATAGATGTTCGGGTTAGTTGATATAAAACATTAAACATATGTATGTATATTGATATATATGTACTTATATATATATACGACTGTTAGACAAAATCAATTACATAGTCACCTCTAGTCAAGTCAAGGTAAACTCGGCACTAAATAATACATTATTTTAAATTAGCATAATATATTTACATTATAAACTAACACATTTTGAGTAAAAAACATGTAATAAACAGACAATGGTAAAAATGAAGTAGGTTTTACGTTTAACTATGGCTACGAACGCTTTTATGTTTTATGATACGCAAAATTCAACGAAGGCTGTTATTTACAATACTTTTTTGTACTACTATCTTATAATACTAGCCCTGATTGACTACACATTAGACTCACAATTGATCAAACATCGGAATATTCTACCCATTATTGTTGTCCATATAATATCCCACAATTAATTTTGGAGAATGCTGTAGTGGGAGCTGAGGCAATAGAACTTGGAGAAGTCTATATCTGAAATGTTCCAGTACAAACCATTGCCTGTCATATTAATAAATGTTCTTCTGAATTTCCAAATCAGACCATGATTTTTATAGATATATAAGTGATAATAAAATAATTATATTTGAAATTAGTTGTTATCTACAAGTAATAATCCTGTGTTTTTGTAGGGGTGCTAATAGTAGGATTTTTAAAAAGCATTTCAGTATTTCCTTATACGACGAATGGTTTAGATAAGGCTGTACGATTAGCTGTTTTCTAATGTAAATGGGATCACCATCAATTTATTTATCAATGCAGTATTACAAGTAAGTATATAATATTATATCATATAAAATGTATTCAGCGGTAAAAAACTTATTCGCCTGGTTAGCGACCACGAAGAGAGAATTCGCTGCATATTCGAAAAGGTTAATAAAAATCTATAAGTTTTTATTATACATATTTAAGCTCGTATAAATACAATTAGTCTGTATTAGAAATAGTCTCATCGACTATATTTAGATTCCGGTTTATTTGAAAATATATACATTCTGCTCACAAGGCATAATCTACATACATATGTATGTAAGTGGATAAAGTTTGCCATTATTTCTGAAATAAAAATCAAAAACATATAAAATAAGATACAAAA
Organism: Bactrocera tryoni; assembly: GCF_016617805.1. NCBI lineage: Eukaryota > Metazoa > Arthropoda > Insecta > Diptera > Tephritidae > Bactrocera > Bactrocera tryoni. The sequence continues at coordinate 30,072,282 of NW_024395977.1, forward strand.
AATTTAATATATCTTCATTTCCACTTGTTTCATTCATATAAGGAGAGCAAGAAAAAAAGTAAAGAAACTGTCTCCAGGAAACAAAGGTGTCTAAATATATATTCATTTATCACAGGAATCTATCATGCAAAATATGAATACGAAATAAATAAAAAAATATACTTACTGCTGTGTGTATGACCCAGGAGCAGAATTAGAGCGCCCAGCTCGAAAAAATTGTTCATAACGAGTTATATCACGTGGATGCGACTCATGCAAAATTTCGCTAACATACGGATTTCCAAAGGAGTGATTTTTGAGCATTGTTTTAATTAAAATCAGTGTGTCTAGTTTTGGAATACTTTGCACAACTGTACTGATGTCTTCTTCACTAACCTTGACCAAGTCACAGTTCTCACTCACATTTGCTAATGGATGCAAACCACCTTTAGTTATCCAAGTATGTTCCTGAAACCCATATACATATGTATATTCATATATACACAGTGAACAAAGTAAAAATGGGACACCCCAATAAAAATCAATCCTTTTTTTTCGCAAATTTTCTTATGTTAAATCATTTTCGGTATTTTCTTACAAAAATTTGGTTTATAGCAGAACAAAAGTCACAAAAAGCAAAATTCCAAACTTTGTACATAACTCTGGAAAATTCAACAAAATTTGAAAAATAGTCTATGAAAATTTTCAAATTTTAAAAAAATTTGTTTGGAAATATTTTAAGTATGTAGTTTTGTAGCCTATTCAATTTAATTTTCTTAATATTAAAGCAAGCTTTAAGTAGCTAATGGTTACCATTGATTTCAACCCTTTTTGAAGTTATACTTCTTATACGAGTTCGGAAAAGGTTGCGATAGATTCAGGTTGCGCAACCTTGCTCAATATGAATCTACGAAACCTTGTCTGCGAAGATATTCGAGCAGCAAGCGAAGCGGTGACAATCGGCGATCGTTTGTTCGTTTCTTTCGGCACAGCTCGGCTTTTCTACCAACAACACAATGTTGCCATGCTTATGCTGTTGTTGTTTTTGTAGAAAAATGTTTCAATTTTTGGTTGGTGACATATTCAATTAAAAATAAATTCTGTTGGGATTCGAACCTACGTGCTCGTCGTAACTTTTCAAGCGCTTACCACCAACACCACCATTGACACTTGTATTGCGTTGTCCTAATCCTGGTTTGGTTATGCATGAAAGAAATATACAATGGATCGCCGATTGTTACCTCTTTCCTTGCTGCTGCTGCGCATATGTATGTTTGTATGCTTGTGCATTATTGAAGTTATGCTTCTTTTGCTTTCATTTCTGAGAATTCTCAACTATTTTGCGTATATTTTGGTTGAAATACTCTGCGTTGACAGTTAAAAAATTAAGGCTATACTTTACAGGATCATTTCTGTAGTTAGTCTTCATTTACATTTTTTGGAAATCGACCCGCGATGACGAGGTATATCGTTTTATCTGACAGCGTGAGGTTTATGAACTTCATTTCTAATATTGTGTTGTGACATATTAGAAATGATGTTTCTTCGAAAATCGCTCGCTTACAACGGATAAAACGACTTCTGAGTGGTGATTTTAATGAATAAATTCCAAGGTTTTACGCAAAAATAATGCAGTCAGTAAATACAGTACGCTTATGTATGCTTGCGCATTATTTTTCTTTCGTTTGTCTTTCATTTTTGCGAATTCTCAACTATTTTATGTGACTTTATTTCTTTCGTATTTCTTTTTTTTTTGTGCAAATTCTTTGAATTTCTGAACGCGCACATGCGTATACATACATTCATATGAGCATGTGCAGATACACAAGATAAGATAGAAAGATGTATGCCTTTTAACATCGTATACTATATTAATAAATATTTTTCGTACTAATAGAAATTAAATTTATCACAGCAATATTATGTATATGTATGTATATTAGGTATATTGCTGTGATAAATTTAATTTCTATTAGTAAGAAAAATATTTATTAGTATAGTATTACGATGTTAAAATGCAAAAATTAAAGACTAAGTCCGTCGAGATTCGAACCTGCGTTCACATTGTGACTTTTTATGTGCTTACCACCAACACCACTATTGACACTTTCGTGGCGTTGTCTTAAGTATGGTTTGGTTATGCATGTAAGAAATATACGATGGTTCAAATAATTTTGTTTAAGTATAGAAGTATGCTTTTGTAGAACATTTGCTTTCGCAAACATACAGACTGATACAGACAGATATAACTTATAACTTTATGAGACTTGTGAAAACCCTATGTATAAAATTTATATTGATCGTACTTTGAAAAAAATGAGATACACCTTAAATAAAAAGATTGCCAAAAATTAACGGTAGCCATTAGCGACTTGAAACTAACATTTTATTAATATTAAATTGTTGGATATTCCTAAGTAATGTGCAAAGTCTGGGGTTTTTTTTATGGTTTTTGTTGTACTACAAATCATATTTTTTTAAAAATAATCAATAATCAAAAAAAATATTGATTTTTATTGGAGTGTCCCAGTTTTTATTTTGTTCACTGTATATATACAATAACTCAACATTCGATAATTTTATTATTCATTGAAAATTATAAAAATTGTACTAACTTTTAATTGCTGTAAAGAAATTCTGGAGTCAGGATTTTTTGCTAACATTCTACGAATGCAGTCCTGAAGTTGTTCACTAATTTTTGGCTCTTCGAAGAGCACAAGCGGGTCTAATTTAATTTTTTCATATAAAATTGGAATAGAATTTGCAATAAATGGTACGTTTCCATAGACCAGAGCGTAAAGGGTCACACCCAAAGACCAAATGTCGGCAGCTTTCCCACAAAATAAATGCTGAAATGAAATAAGCAAACGACAGTGGGTTAAAATTTGGGTTACATTATGTTAAGAATCTCCCAATTTGGGGTTCAGATGAATATGGGTTTATAAAAACAGTTGTTCTCTCTTATTATTAATACATATATGTATGTATGTATACTGCTTTGCTAGAAACTGAATATTTTATTTATTAACAAAAATTCGTTAATTATAAAACCAAATGTGAACTTTATACTTTCAGTCCAGTTCCTTTCCTAATTGCTAGCTCTTTAAATTGACTGAAAACACCGCAACACAATCGACGGGTTTTTCCTCTATTAATAACACACTTTTTTTGCCACATGAAAAACGACTTTTCTCGGAATTTGATAAAATCGACGCGGATGATCTCTATTTCTAACAAGACGGTGCGCCGCCTTTGTTTCACATATAAACATGGACACATGGCGTGCAAAGTTTGCCGACTCGTTAATTTCGAGAGATTTACGCTCATCAACCGTCAACGCTCGGGGAGCTCGAAGACAACGTTTAGCGCACTATATCCGAAAAGCTAAATAAAAGAACTAAGTAAACCTTATTTATGAGTTCACAAGCATTCATCCTTACTTTTTGGAGCACTGAATCTTTTTAATTTAGTTCAAGAATTTAGACTTAAAAGTCCACTAATAAGCAAATATTTGAACCTACCTGCTGTAACCTTTTTGATTTATAAAACTCTTCGTACTCAGTGTTAAGCAAAAGCTACATAACTTTCGTATGCGTACGTTTGTCAAATGAGTAGAATGCACACGCTTTTATAGAATAAGAACCCTTTGGATTCGAATACGCATTAAAGTTTCAACTCTCATGAGTGAGCTTGCGCAAAATAAATAAAAAATATCCCATACTTGCCAATAGCAATAATATAATTGTTTGTTACCTTAGGTAATATTCATACATTTCAGTAATATAAATAAACCTGCAATAAAAACTCTTCAGGACAGTAGAGTTCTCCTCGAAAATAAGAAACCTCTCCAGCCAGGAAAACGGCACAACCGAGATTGCTAAAAGAGGGAAACATCACGCATCGTGGGATACACCAGAAAACGATGTAATATAGTAAATCCAGACTTATAGGCATTCCTGGAGTCTGTAGGTGGTAGGGCTCTCTTATTATTCTCCAAGCTTGGTCGGTGTTAGGACTTTCTCGTGCTCATTCAAGGTGCGATGAGGCAGGACAATAACCAGATTGCTTACTGGAAAAGACAAAATTGACACCTAACTCCAAAACCAAGGCCCTGCAAAAATGCAAAAAACATTACAGCATTTCTCTTTTAGCAGACATGAGGATGGAGAATGCTATAGGCGTGAAAATTACAAACAATCCGCCGCTTTTGGGTGAATGGGGAACTAAAAAACTTTGGCAAAACTCTCGATGTCGTTACCACGGTTTTCGCACATGAGTTAATTGATCAATTAACCGGCCTCTGCTTGATTAAAGCACTAATTTAGATGGAATTAGTATACGAAAAAAATGTTATCAAATAAATTCTTACTCGAATATAAATCGAGTTGCAACTCGGATGTAACACTGCTGGTTATAACATAAGTAAGCAGATCTTAAATCGGGCCTATCGTTAATGGAGTAGTCGGCTGTGCGAAGGCATAAAATCAAATAGATAACGTACCTCGTGGTGAATATTTTGTAAACAAATATGCGGAACGGCAAAAATTAAATAGTTTGAGGTTGAAGAGCCAAATGCACATTTCCCACGATCTAATGCGAAGGTTTTCGTGTTTATACCAGAAAGAAGCGTTTAGTGCCAAACGGAACGGATGGCATACTTCCCGTTCTACTGCAGAATGGTTAAAATTATTGTCTCATCGTAATTGCCTATGGCTTTTAGCGTAAACACCAAGAAGATGGCGTGAGGACACTGATATTTTCTTCTCGAAAGCAGGAAACTGTTCCTTTCCAAAATCTTATAGACCGATGGAAAGGATCTGCGATAATCTAATCAAACGACAAATCCACTCAACAGTTTGGATTTCAGGCAGCACCTGTATGCCAGAGGTAAATCAGTTGACATCGATCTACACGAAGTTGTTTGGAGAATCTAAAGTTTCTGTGACAAAGGACAACTGAACCCAGCGATCTTCATTGCCGTAAAAGGTGCCTTTAATAAAGCTAATACGAGTGCACTGATATCATCTACTGATTATTTTGATATTAACTAGAGCCTGCTAGATTAGTTAAGTTATATGGTAATCAAAAAACAACCCATTATATAAGAGTAAAATATACACAATTCCCACGACAGCCGGTTCTACGGACCGGAATTGATCCGGCTTTTATCGAGCCAAGGGCTATTTTTTCGGCAATCTAAAAAAAACAAAACAAAAATACAAAAGTAGCTCACCAGATCACTGTGGCAGCTACTTAGTATGGATGTATCTAATCCCACTGCTTAAGAGCACCTTGATCGATGAAATAATATTTCTACTAGGCAGGGAGAGACTAGAGAGGTTAAGCTCGGGCGTAACTGAACATTTTATATTCTTACAACTTGCAGCAATCAAAGCCGGCGAAATTCCTACATATGCTGCTGCAGAGATATTAGTTTTATTCACCTAACGGTTGTGTAAGTTAATGGTAGAGAACCCTCAACTTAATTGTTCACAAGTCAAATTTATTCTGCCCTTTCCTTCCAATCTCACGATCAATCAACCAAGCATTTTACGAATATACCGATTGACGCATTGCGGGTTGAATTGGATTAGTGAGCGAGGCAACAATTATTTCCTTACTTCTTAAGCGCCGCATTGCGGTTAGAGCGCGATGTATTGATACTCCATCGGATCAAGGCATCGTTGTTGTTGTGAGATTCTGATCTTTCCTTCCAATCTCACGATCAACCAACCAAGCATTTTACAAATATACCGATTGACGCATTGCGGGTTGAATTGGATTAGTGAGCGAGGCAACAATTATTTCCTGTTGTTGTGAGAGCGCATGCGCTGTGTGGTGATGATTCTCATTATCCGGTGAAATATCGAGCCGCTCACTGCAGTCAAGGAAATTGCAGATGGAGCTACACTTGCTATCTTAACTTGTATAAAGTTGGAGTATAAAGTCAAAAATTTTTCGTACAATCTCCGGAGCACCATGGTATATCCGAAATGAGAACATTTAACCCGACTTAAGAATTCCAGACGTACGAACTGAAATAGAGCAACGAAGCGCGAAATATGCATTGACTCTCGGTTCACCCAAACCAAATAGCAAGATCGTTATTGCGTGTGAACAGGAGCTCAAGGTTACGTAGAAACGGCTTACAAGCCCATATATTTTAGGCCCAGTTTAAAAAATAATCACCCATTTAGGGTGTAAATTAAGTATAGTAATTTAAGATTCTCAAACTTATTGTTAGACTCTTAAGTAGGGTAGATTCAATAAATAATAGTAAAGTTAATAAAAAAAAAACGGTTGTACGTATCAGCTAAAACGAGTGGAGACTTGCTCGACCGTTTTCGTGCAAATTCGGTACAACATTCCTCCGCATTCCCATGTTACAGTTTAAAAAATTAGACCAATATAACAAAATTTTAAACTCCATCTGATTCATTCAGTTTTTAGTAGACAAATCAAACCATATTATATTATCCGGCTAAAACTTTGTGCGAATATCGTCTTTGAGGTAAGTTAAACAATTGCCTAGATCGACCTAGTTATTCAAGCACGCGGATACCGGAAATGTAGAGGTTTTGCGGAATGCTTTGGGTCAATATTTCCCTTAGCCCCATCATGAAAAAATTTTGATAAATAAAGAAAGTAATTTAATTTTTTCCCATGTTTTTTACATAAATTTTGTAACTACGTCGTCAATAAATTATAAAAAATACAGGGCCAGGCGTTTTGTAAACATTAAAAAAAAATTAAGCAAATAGGTTGAGTAGTTCGACCGGAAACATGTCCGCTAGTTTAAAAAAGTGTGTTTTGAGAAAAACGCCTTTAAAGTTTGAGGTGCGCACTCCGAGAGCTCCGAACGTCGAGCGGTATTATTATTTTTGGGCCTTTTTCGAAACCTTCCACTGGTAAAGTGGGTTTCTATATTAATTTTAAGGGTATAAGGGAACAGTAAATGCAAAAAAAAAAAATGTTTGAAAAAAGATTACCCTACTGACCACTTAATAATATATAATAATACCAAAACTTTAAATGGCTCCTCTAGTATGGAGCTCTGTGTAGCCAAAAATAATCCGTTTAAAGGCGAGCTAAAATGAGAAGGCGAAACATCCACAGGGTTGTGTGCTGGTTGTGGGACACGCCACGTAAAAACCACCCCGAACGAAAAGAAGAAAATAGCTTGGGATGAGAAACCCTCCTCCCTTCTGATGACGACCACTGCAACCCAGTAAGGATTACGATTTAAGGGCATGCATCTGGAATGTCCGTTCCTCTAACTGTGAATTTGCCACAGCCCAGTTGGTTGATATTTTCGAGCGAAGAAAGGCTGATATCACCGCCGTTAAAGAAGAGCAATGGACGAGGTAAAGTCTGAGTCGAAAATGTCCTTGTGGCATTGTGACGGGGCCATAAGCAACATCAAAAATCCAGTGTGGTGTTCGTGGTGAGAGAGAGACTCCGTCGTCAAGTACCGGCATTCAAGCCGGTGGATGAACGTCTAGCCACAATCCGCATCAAAGCGAAGTTTTTTAACATATGCTGATTTGCCCACCTATGAGAACCTCCCCCGCCACGATGTCAAAATCGACTTTAACGCCACGGTGGGCAAAGAATATATCATTGGCATAACAGTCGTTAAATTCAGCCTCCATGATCAAACATGAGTTTAGGCTGATCGACTTCACAGCGGCCCGAAATATGTTAATTTGTAGTACTAGATTTCAGCATAGGAAAATTAATCAAGCTACTTGGCTGTCACCGGATCGAAACGCCACCAACAAGACCGATCATGTTGTTATAGACGGAAAACACGTCTCCAGAGTTTTGGACTTGCCTACGCTGGACTCAGACCACTATCTTGTTGCACCGAAGATACGCACCGGCCTCTGTGCAGCAAAAAACGCACGTCAACAAACACAAGGAAGGTTCGACGTCGAAAAGCTGCAATCACAACAGACAGCCGAGAGATATTCTACCCGACTTGCAGACAAAAAAAGAGTGAACCAAATGTATGAACAGCTTCACAAGCTCATCGACGAGGGTAGTACCATGAAGAACTTCGAATAGCAATTACCCGTCAACAACAAAAAAGTGGCGAGGGCCGATGTATTGCCGACTGAACTATTCAAATACGGCGGAGAAGAACTTACAAGGAGCATGCATCAGCTTCATGGTAGAATATGGTTGGACGAAAGCATGCCCAACTACCGTGGGATAAGCCTCCTCAACGTCGTATATAAGGTTCTATGGAGCGTATTGTGTGATAGATTAAGGCCCACCGTTAACAAATTGATTGGACCTTATCGGTGTGGCTATAGGCCTGGAACATCAAAACAAGACACGTGAAAATATTATCGACTCCCACCAACTCTTCGTCGATTTCAAAGGTGCTTTTGGCAGTGTACAGTTGCTGGCGCACGCCGATAACATCGATATCATTGGTCTCAACAACCACAGAATGGATAAGGAAGCGAAGCAAATGGGTCTTATAGTGAACAAGGGCAAGACAAAATATCTCCTGTCATCAAACAAACAGTCGTCGCACTCGCGATTAAGCTCCCACGTCACTGTTGACAGTCATAACTTCGAATTCGTAGATAATTTCGTCTATCTTGGAACCAGTATTAACACCAGCAGCAACGACAGCCTCAATATTCAACGCAGAATAACTCTTGCCCACAGGTGCTACTTCAGAATGAGTAGGCAAATGGGAACTAAAGTCCCCTCTAGACGAACAAAAACCAAACTCCATAAGTCACTCAGTATTCCCGTCCTCCTATATGATACAGAGGCATGGACGATGACAACATCTGATGAGTTGATGTTACGAGTTTTCGAGAGAAAGATTCTGTGAAAGATTTATAGAGTCCTTTGCGCATTAGCCACAGCGAATATCGCATTCTATGCAAGGATGAGTTGTATGAGACGACGACATTGACATAGTTCAGCGAATCAAGAGACAGCGGCTGCGCTGGCTTGGTCATGTCGTACTTATGGACGAAAATACCACGGCGCCACGTTGCGAAAAGAAAAAACGACTGACGCGCTGTTGTTAACTCGCCTATAATCGCTTAAGGGGTGTCAACGCCAGAAGAAAGAAGAAGAAGAAGTGTGTCGGAATACGCGTCGCCAGTTGTGTTAGTTACAAAGAAAAAAGAAGCAAAACGATTTCGTGGTAATTTTTGCAAGATGAACAAATCTATGGACAATTTTCCAATTACCGTGGTGCACAGCGTTAGACAGATTACAGCGTGCAAGGGTCTTGTGAAGTCAATGAAAAGTGTTCATGCTATATTATAGATATTTGTTCACGATCTATTGTTTTAAATATAATATATTACATAATTTTTTGTTAAACAATTGAAATTTTTCATGTATACTTCACACTAAAAAAACTGAAAAGTATGTGACACAACGCGGAAAATATTCACTTTTAATAATCTTCAAATAAAATTGTTTTCATATCAATATTCCAAAGATATTGATTTTTGTCCCCCCTTCCACTGTTAAAACGTATGGCACATCCATCATTACTAGTGCTCTGTAAAAAATTTTTGCAAAATTTTATAAAAATACGTAATGAGATATACTTCTAGTTATATTGCTTATTTGTTTGTTAATCTCTGATTGACGAGTTTTCATCCCAAGGTGGCATACTTCTATATTATCGTCTCTCCGTTTTGATCAATTATATATACAAGTATGTATATAAAGATATATGTTAGGTGGTTATAAAAAAGGTTTTTCAGGTAAGAGCCCTTGAATGTAACGGCTTTATATTTTAGAAAAATTTGTATCTCATATCTAATTACTTCAACACACATATTTTCGTGATCCTAAACGTTTAAAAGATATTAACGGATAAAATTTGATTATTTTAAAGACAAAAAAATCCTATGAATTTTATAACTTATCGAAAATACATTATTATAAATCGGAAAAATCCTTATTTGTAGAAAATTTACTGCTCTACAAATTTTTTTATTTTTTGTTGTTTTTTTTACAGGCGTAAATCTTATATATAAAAATGAATCGCAAAATGTGTTGCTAAGCGCATAACTCAACAACGCCTGGACCAATTGTGCCTATTCTTTTTTCTATATATTCGTTGAGGTTCAAAAATGGCTTTTATGGCAAGAAAAAATCGAATAATTGCCGGAAAACCCCTAAAAACAGCCCTTTTCTTTTTCCCATACAAACGAATAAATGTTTGTTTGTTAGTAACGCTAATGTTCGAGAACGGCTGAACCAATCTGGATGAAATTATCAGAGGTTGTTCGATGTGGTTCGGGGAAGGTTCAAAAATAAAAAAAAACTGTATGCTTTTCGTGAGGAAAGTCGGAAAATTGGATAATTCCAAAAATTAACTTTTTTCATAGAAAATTTTTTTTTTTAAATTTTTTTTGCTTTCCTTTTCACTTATTTGAATCGTTCAAATTTGTCGTTTCCTTTTTTTATTCAAGCTATTCAAAAAAAAAAATAATTGAAAGTTATTCAGTGAAAACGTTATGTGTGAATTTGTTACGATGCCACGAAGAGGTCGCGCTAATATCACTCGACGTTCTTTTTGGCGTCAACATACATTGGCAGCCCAAGGCACATGACCGTGTACTCCCAGGATGCGATAACATACTTGCGTAATTATGGAACGCGGTCAATCAGCAAGCGATCGTCACGATGTCACAGCACGACTTTTCAAACAACAGTTACGATGTTTGATGGACTTTATCTTGAAGTAAAGTATATGTATGTAGTGCTAGATGTACTCTGTTGAGTGGCAAAAGAGAGATTTGCCGCACGCACACATTCTCCTTTGGATGGTGGAAGGAAAAAATCAAAAAAATGATGAAATCGTTTCTGTGGAAATTCCTGATGCAGAGAAAAATCAGTATTATACGAAGTGATGAAAACCAATATGGTTCATGGACCTCGCGGACACCACAATCCCACTTCGGTTTGTATGTCTGACACATTCTTCTTTGGATGGTGGATGGTGGTTACACCAGATCAAATAGATGAAATCATTTCTGCGGAAATTTCTGAGGCAGAGAATGATCCAGTATTATACGAAGTGATGAAAACCAATATGGTTCATGGACCTTGCGGACACCACCATCCCACTTCGGTTTGTATGTCTGACAACAAATGCACGAAACACTATTCACGTGCTTTTCTTTCGGAACCACAAACTAGAAATGGTGGATATCCACTCTATCGGCGTCGCTCACCAGACGACAATGGTAGAACATTCAGCATTCAATTTAGAAGAGTGAAAACCGATGGATCGTACTACATTCACCATTATTGTCTAATTCATATTCAAAACTCATATCAATGTTGAGTATTGCAGTTTGGTGTAATCAATCAAATACGTTTGTAAGTACGTCACCAAAGGAAGCAACATGGCAGTTATTGGTCTGGAACGATGCGGTCAATACGTGACCTGATATAAAGCGCTTTCTTGGGTATTTACTTTTGCAATTCATGAACGTTTTCCGACTGTTGTGCGTCTCGCAGTTAATTTGGAGAATGGTCAAAGAGTATATTTCAACCCAGAGAATACAGTACAGCCAGTGGAAACACCGCCAACAGCAAAATTAACATTTACGAGTTTTGCTCAACTTTCGTCAGTGATCCGTTTGCGAATACATTGCTATATTCGGAAATACCTTGATATTATACCAGGAATGCATCGCCGAAGAAATAGTTACGCAGAAAGCAAGGTCAACTAGTAAATGAACATCCAGGTGTGTTATCAACTAATGCATTAAGACGAATTTACACAATCCACCCGAAAAACGACGATTGTTTCTACCTTCGGTTGCTATTGATTAATGTACGCGGTTCAACTTCATTTGAGTCACATATACGGTGTGTGCAAGTTTTGGAGAAGTAAGCCAGCAATTACAATTGCTGGAACATCAAATCAAATAATCATTGGAATGCAAATGAAGTTCGCACACGTTTCGCGAGAATCCTCTCGACATATCAGCCTTCAAATCCGCGTCAATTATGGGATACGAACAAAAATGACATTGCTGAAGACATTTTACATCGTCTGCGCTAAAAATTGGAAAAGGGTCAATTCCGGTGGTTTGATATCAATTCCATCCGCCGTTTATCAATTCGCAAAAGATGAACTCATCACGAATGATCGGACATTGGCCAAATTAACATAACTAAGATTTCTGAAGTGCATGCGGAATTTTAGCTGCCAAAAATACCGATGTTGTTAACTTAAACTGGAAGATTCAATGTCAAATTCCGGGAGACCTGCGCTCATATAAATCGATCGATCGTCTTGATAATGAACACGACGCCGTGAATTATCCAGTGGAATTTCTAAATTCTTTGGAGAGGCTTGATATGCCATCGCATCATTTGCGTCTCAAAGTTGGATCTGTTATTATTATGTTTCGCAATCTTCATGCGCCGAAACTGTGTAATGGAACCCGACTGATTGTGATGCACCTATCGAATACAACGGGCAGAATGCTTGATTCTTCGAATTTTTTTTGAATTCTAACGATTTTCCATTTCAGTTCAAACGTTTTCCGTTTCCAATGAAAATTGCAGTTGAGATGACAATCAACAGAACACAAGGATAGTCGCATAGCGTGAGGCATAAATTTGGAAATGCAATGTTTTTCACACGGCCAGATATACGTGGCGTGCTCACGAGTTGGAAAACCATCTTTTCTGCACACCGGAACAGAAACCAAAAAATGTTGTTTAACAAGCTGCGTTACATTGAAAAAAAAAAAAAAATGAAATGATAAATTTAACTTTCTTTTCATTTCAAAACACATAATTTCACGCAGGTCAACGGCTGCGGGGTCAACTAGTTTTCTATAAAACTATATTAAACTATGACCTTTGCAACTTTAAATTATGTTTTTTCATAGAGTTATAAAACTCAAAAGAAAAAAAAAACAAGTTTGCCTTAAAGCAGTCAAAGTCAGTTCAACCGTTAATAACTATTAAACGGTTAAATTTACGAAAAAACCGCAAGAGACCATTTTGTAGAGCAATCAATTTCAATATCAGAAATATCCCAGCGGGATAATGGTTCACCGCTTACATTTTTCTTTGAAGAATACTTCGAAGAAAATTCGATGTAGAATTCTTCGATACCTGGTAATGCATAAAAGTAAGCTATGCGGAACTTCGCTTACATTTTTCTTGAAGAATACTTCGAAGAAAATTCTATGTAGAATTCTTCGATACCAGATAATGCATAAAAGTAAGCTATGCGGAACTTCGCTTACATTTTTCTTGAAGAATACTTCGAAGAAAATCCTATGTAGAATTCTTCGATACCAGGTAATGCATAAAAGTAAGCTATACGGCTAAATTCTACTGTGTTCATATTTACAAATCAAGTAAGTACATGAAAAACGACAAATACAAATTGATGGAATCAAATTTATAAGTAAATTTTTTCATTATTTCGTCAAATCATCAAGCAAAAATTGGTCGTGATCAGGTGAGCTACTATTTTAATTAAAAATTTTGTTTATTTTTTTGTGTTTAAACTTAGAATAAAAAATAAAAGAATGTTCTCAAAAAGACATTTAAAAACATACTCTTTCAACTTTTTTTGTAGAATGTGTGAAAGTTGAAGGTTTCACCGAGTCGGAGTATATACACCAAATTCAAAAAAGTATCAAACTCGCCAAAGGCCGTTTCTTCAAGTCTCGTTGCTTGGATAAAAAACGAAAAGAGGCTCAGCCACAAAATTAAAAGCAGCATACCAATTAGAACAAAAAGGAACGAGAAAGGATCTCGCGCAGCGTTCTTCGTTACGACGTCGTTCGACCAACATCTCCGCTTTCGCAGCATCCCGGTTCTTTCCGCTAGTTACCCGCCTGTATATATATTTAACGTTTTTTAAAACCTGCTGTTTTCAACCTTTGATCATTTTATATATACTATACATATATAATATGTATTTAACGTTTTTAAACTATTTTAATTTGTAATAATTCAGTTCAGTTAAACACATTTTGTTATAACAATTTTTAAGTGCATTTCGCAAAAAATAAAACCTTTATAACGATTGTATCGAATTTAACTGTGGCATGATGGAATTCTTTGTTAACTATGGCATCGAAGAATTCTTCGTTAACTATGGCATCGAAGAATTCATCGTTAACAGTGGCATCGAAGAATTCTTCGTTTACTTTGGCATCGAAGAATTCTTCGTTAACTATGGCATCGAAGAATTCATCGTTAACTGTGGCATCGAAGAACTCTTCGTTTACTTTGGCATCGAAGAATTCTTCGTCCCTATGGTAAGCGAAAGGGGTGATCTGTTACTTTTCGTAGGACATCGCCGTGTTAATTTTCATCGGTCGGAGTAAGCGATACAATCATGCTACATCGTTTACCTTGCTCGCTTACCAATGTCTACCATATCCCGCTGGGATGTTTCCATGTAGTTGAAAGCGAGATACAAATTTTTTTATTTGATTATAATTAAAAAATATAAAACCGTTAGACGGAGGACCTTCCCGCTACAATTAAGAGCTCATACTTGTAGAAACTTTTGTAGGGGTGTCTATGAAACATTTTTTCAGAGTACCAAGCGAAAAAAACATGATTTTTCTGATTCACCCTAATATATGTACATATATCCCCATATCTATCCGGATTAGTTTTAAGTGATACAAAGAACCGTTAGGTGAACAAAACTATTATACTCTATAAGTATAAGTCTATAAGTACGTTAAATGCACTTCTTTTTACAAAATTTTATAAAAATAAAATCTGATTAACTTTGTTACTTTTTATACTCTTGCAACTTGTTGTTACAGAGTATTATAGCTTTGTTCACCTAACGGTTATACGTATGACATAAAACTAAGCGAGATAGATAACCCTATATCTACATCTATATACATATATAAATGATCAGGAAGACGGAAAAAATAGAAATCCGGGTGACTGTTTGTATGGCCGTCCGTCCGTCCGTGCCAGCTGGAACTTGAGTAAGAATAGAGATATCTTGATGAAACTTGGTAGTGGGTTCAACAGTACAAACAAAATTATGAGTTTGTAGATTAAGATATAAAACTATAATTTAGTAAAGGGGATTGCAGTGGAAAATAAGTTTTATGTACATATGTATCTCCGAAATTTCTAAAGCTAAAAGAAATTTCTAAAGCTAAAAGGATGGAGTCATGTGTAGAAGTTCACGCAAGTGAGGAAAGTTCTCTGATCGCCATTCACTTGGGAGTGGCCAGAAACGATTCTTTTACACATGGCTCAAGCAGCTCACTACTTTCGGTCTTTGACCAAGTATCCTTTGGGTAGCCTAAGAACATCCGTTCGAAGGCGAGCTAAAGTGAGAAGGCGAAACATTCCCTACAAGGGTTGTGCGCTGGGTTTGGGACCCGCCGTGTAAAAAAACACCCCCAGTGAAGAGCTATAACCAGCCTCGGATGAAAGACCCCCCTTTTGATGACGACCATGGCAAACGAAATAAGGACTACGAATTGAGGGCATGCACCTGGAATGTCCAGTCCCTTAATTGGGAAGGTACCGCTGCCCAGCTGGTTGATGTCCTCGTAAAAACAAAGGCTGACTTCACCGCCGTCCAAGAAATGCGATGGACGGGACAAGGACAGAGACGACTAGGTCCTTGTGACATTTGCTACAGTGGCCATATAAAGGAGCGCAAGTTTGGTGTAGGATTCGTGGTGGGAGAGAGACTCCGTCGCCGAGTACTATCATTCACTGCGGTGAATGAACGTCTAGCCACAATCCGCATCAAAGCGAGGTTCTTCAACATATCGCTGATTTGCGCCCACGCCCGAACGAAAGAGAAGAACGATGTGACCAAAGATGCCTTTTATGAGTGCTTGGAGCGCACTTATGAAGGCTGCCCCCGCCACGATGCCAAAATCGTGCTTGGCGACTTTAACGCCAGGGTGGGCAAAGAAGGTGTCTTTGGCACTACGGTCGGTAAATTCGGCCTCCACGACGAAACATCCCCTAATGGATTGAGGCTGATTGACTTCGCCGGGGCCCGAAATATGGTTATCTGTAGTACCAGATTCCAGCATAAGAAGATTCATCAAGCTACCTGGCTGTCTCCGGATCGAAAAACTACCAACCAGATCGATCATGTTGTGATAGACGGAAGACATGTCTCCAGTGTTTTAGATGTGCGTGCGCTCCGAGGTCCTAACATTGACTCGGACCACTATCTTTTTGCAGTTAAGATTCGCACCCGCCTCTGTGCAGCAAAAAACGCGCGCCACCAAACACAAGGAAGGTTCGACGTCGAGAAGCTGCAATCACAACAGACAGCCGAACGATTTTCTACTCGGCTTGCACTCCTGCTCTCTGAGAACACTCGTCAACAACTCGGTATAAGGGAATTGTGGGACGGCATTTCAAACTCCTTACGTACAGCTGCAACCGAAACCATTGGTTTTCGGAAAGTGCAAAAGAACAGCTGGTACGACGAGGAGTGCCGTGTCGCAGCGGAGAGAAAACAGGCTGCCTACCTCGCAACGTTACGATCGACCACTACACGTGCGGGATGGAATAGATACCGAGAGTTGAAGAGGGAAGCGAGACGCATTTGTAGACAGAAGAAGAAAGAGGCTGAAATGCGTGAGTACGAAGAGCTTGATAAGCTGGCCGACAGGGGTAATGCTCGAAAATTCTACGAAAAAATGCGGCGGCTTACGGAAGGTTTCAAGACCGGAGCGTATTCCTGTAAAACCCCCAAAGGTGATCTAGTCACTGATGCCCAGAGCATACTTAAATTACGGAGGGAACACTTCTCCAGCCTGCTGAATGGCAGTGAACGCACAACACCAGGAGAAGGAGAACCCGATTCCCCAATCGATGACGATGGAGCAGACGTTCCATTACCGGACCATGAAGAAGTTCGAATAGCAATTGCCCGCCTGAAGAACAACAAAGGGGCAGGGGCCGACGGATTGCCGGCCGAGCTATTCAAACACGGCGGCGAAGAACTGATAAGGTGCATGCATCAGCTTCTTTGTAAAATATGGTCGGGCGAAAGCATGCCCAACGATTGGAATTTAAGTGTGCTATGCCCAATCCATAAAACAGGAGACCCCACAATCTGCGCCAACTACCGTGGGATTAGCCTCCTCAACATCGCATATAAGGTTCTATCGAGCGTATTGTGTGAAAGATTAAAGCCCACCGTCAACAAACTGATTGGACCTTATCAGTGTGGCTTTAGACCTGGCAAATCGACAACCGACCAGATATTCATCATGCGCCAAATCTTGGAAAAGACCGGTGAAAAGAGAATCGACACACACCACCTCTTCGTCGATTTCAAAGCTACTTTCGACAGCACGAAAAGGAGCTGCCTTTATGCCGCGATGTCTGAATTTGGTATCCCCGCAAAACTAATACGGCTGTGTAAACTGACGTTGAGTAACACCAAAAGCTCCGTCAGGATCGGGAAGGACCTCTCCGAGCCGTTCGATACCAAACGAGGTTTCAGACAAGGCGATTACCTATGGTGCGACTTTTTCAACCAGTCGTCGCATTCGCGACTTGGCTCTCACGTCACTGTTGACAGTCATAACTTTGAAGTCGTAGATAATTTCGTCTATCTTGGAACCAGCGTAAACACCACCAACAATGTCAGCCTAGAAATCCAACGCAGGATAACTCTTGCCAACAGGTGCTACTTCGGACTGAGTAGGCAATTGAGAAGCAAAGTCCTCTCTCGACAAACAAAAACCAAACTCTATAAGTCACTCATAATTCCCGTCCTGCTGTATGGTGCAGAGTCTTGGACGATGTCAACAACGGATGAGTCGACGTTGCGAGTTTTCGAGAGAAAAGTTCTGCGAAAGATTTATGGTCTTTTGCGCGTTAGCCAGAACGATGAGCTGTACGAGATATACGACAACATCGACATAGTTCAGCGAATTAAAAGACAGCGGCTACGCTGGCTAGGTCATGTTGTCCGGATGGACGAAAACACTCCAGCTCTGAAAATATTCGACGCAGTACCCGCCGGGGGAAGCAGAGGAAGAGGAAGACCTTCACTCCATTGGAAGGACCAAGTGGAGAAGGACCTAGCTTCGCTTAGAATATCCAATTGGCGCCTCGTAGCGAAAAGAAGAAACGACTGGCGCACTGTTGTTAACTCGGCTATAATCGCTTAAGCGGTTTCTACGCCAATTAAGAAGAAGAAGAAGAAGAAGAAGAAGAAAAGAACCAAATTTACTTAGCAATATTATAAGAACTCCTACCAACAGTGTGAAAATAGATGAAATCGGGATATAACTCCGCTTACTCCTCATATAACGGTACTGTTCAAAATTACTAAACGCCAGAGACATTAAATTTTACGACCAAGTGGTATGAGGTGGCTTTATTGGAACCGGTGTGAAAATGGGACGATGGGCGTGGACCCACCCACAATGAAATTGAGAGGGTGTGTTTTACTTATAACAGTGTATCTTTGTGCCTAAAATAGATAAATTTTAGCGAAAACTTGATATTGCCCTTATATAACTAATATCAGGATTTTCGAACATCCGGCTGACTTTCCTCTATATGATTGGTTTTTTAGTATGTGGCATATTAATAGTATGTGATATTTGGGAAAATAGATAATATCGGGTCGATGCTCCCACAAATTCCCATATACTACATACAAGTAAATCGTTTTCGTTTTTCGAACAAACCGTATGTGACTGTCAGCATATGAGTTATATATAGCATACATATGTACGTGTATCACAGAAATAAGTATGCACTATATATTGGCGTAGAAAAAGTCAAATTATTTGCAAAATAAATAGTATATATTTTTGGTTTTTTTCCAAAAACAACTACTCATAATATTGCCCTCACGAATATGACAAATTGATTTCATTGACATATTCCGTTATTAAAAAGCGTTAGATTTTCTCTGTAAAAAGCGAAAATCATGTCACATAAATAAGTGTGCAATTTACCATTTCAGTATTGTTTCGATTGATACACAGTGTTTATACGTTTTGAAGCAATACGTATTGTTTTTTATACTCTCGCAACAATGTTGCTAAGGAGAGTATTATAGTTTTGTTCACATAACGGTTGTTTGTAAGTCCTAAAACTAAAAGAGTCAGATATAGGGTTATATATACCAAACTGATCAGGGTGACGAGTAGAGTCGAAATCCGGATGTCTGTCTGTCCGTCCGTCCGTCTGTCCGTCCGTCCGTGCAAGCTGTAACTTGAGTAAAAATTGAGATATCATGATGAAACTAGGTACACGTATTCCTTGGCTCCATAAGAAGGTTAAGTTCGAAGATGGGCAAAATCGGCCCACTGCCACGCCCACAAAATGGCGGAAACCGAAAACCTAT
This sequence comes from Bactrocera tryoni, assembly GCF_016617805.1. Taxonomy (NCBI): domain Eukaryota; kingdom Metazoa; phylum Arthropoda; class Insecta; order Diptera; family Tephritidae; genus Bactrocera; species Bactrocera tryoni. Next base: position 30,091,621 of record NW_024395977.1, read on the forward strand.
AAAGTGTCATAACTAAGCCATAAATAAAGATATTAAAGTGAAATTTGGCACAAAGGATCGCATTAGGGAGGGGCATATTTGGACGTAATTTTTTTGGAAAAGTGGGCGTGGCCCCGCCCCCTACTAAGTTTTTTGTACATATCTCTGAAACTACTACAGCTATGTCAACCAAACTCTATAGAGTCGTTTCCTTCAGGCATATACAGTTCAAAAATGGAAGAAATCGGATAATAACCACGCCCTCCTCCCATACAAAGGTTATGTTGAAAATCACTAAAAGTGCGTTAACCGACTAACAAAAAACGTCAGAAACACTAGATTTTACGGAAGAAATTGCAGAAGGAAGCTGCACCCAGGCTTGTTTTAAAAATTGAAAATGGGCGTGGCCTCGCCCACTTATGGACCAAAAACCATATCTCAGGAACTACTAGACCGATTTCAATGAAATTCGGTTTATAATATTTTCTTAACACCCTGATGACATGTACGAAATATGGGTGAAATCGGTTCACAAGCACGCCTTCTTCCAATATAACGCTATTTTGAATTCCATCTTATGCCTTTTCTGTATAATACGAGTATATACATTAGGAACCAATGATGATAGCGGAATAAAACTTTCCAAAAATACGGTATTTGAAAAATATGTAAATGACGTATAATGAAATCTCGATTATCACTTTATCATGCGAGAGTATAAAATGTTCGGTGACTCCCGAACTTAGCTCTTCCTTACTTGTTTTTTATAAAATAATAATTTTCCGAAGTTTTCATTAAATTTCATCGTTAATTGCAATTACATTTTGATCATGGAGCCGCCCGTCAAGGAACTATCACGAAATTTGAAAGGTGCTATTATAAAACTATATAAAGAAAACAAAAGTCAGAGGCAAATTGGAAAACTAATAAATAAAAGTAATTCTAATATTGAAAAAATAGTAGAAAAATACAAAAAAGAGGTCAATACAAAAAATAAGGAAAGATCTGGACGACAACAAACATTTGATTCCAAGTATCGGTGCATTATCACACACAAGATACAAGCTAAACTGAAGAAAAGTGCTCCAAAAGTGCGTACTGAAATTAAAAATGAGACCAGTAAAACCTGCCATCCCCAAACTAATCGTCAAGTGCTGTATGATACAGGTTCCCATGGTCGTAATGTCCGTAAAAAGCCATTCATAAGCAACATTAACAGACAAAAAAGATTAAACTTTGTGAAAGCACGAAAGTAAACATAGAATTCTGGAATTCTGTTATTTTCTCAGATGAAAGTAATTATACATTTTTGGATCAGATGGACGTGAAAAAGTATGGAGAAAAGTAAATACAGAGCTTGATTCATGGAATATGGCTGCCTTGGTAAAACATGTTGGTAGGTCGCTCATGGTTTGGGGGTGTATGGCACCAACTGGTGTAAGGAATCTTGTATTCATTGAGCATAAAATAAACAAATATTATTACCTTAATATATTATTATCGAATTTAAACGATAGTGCGGCCAAATTGGGACTTGAAGGATCATTTGTCTTCCAACATGGCAATGATCCAAAACACTCCGCTCACATTGTTAAGGAATTGCTACTTTACAAGGCATCCAAACAATTAAAAACACCAGCCCAATTTCTTGATGTGAACCCTATCGAACATTTGGGTCATTTTATAGAGAGAAATATCAGAAGACACCAAATAACCCGCAAAGAATTTTTGATATCTGCTTTAATCGAAGAGTGGGGCAAGATTCCAACTTCAGTGACCCAAAAACTGGTAAAGTCCATGCCATCCGGATTGAATGCAATAAAAAAATTCAAAAGCTATCCAATAAAATATTAACAGCCCATCAAAGCTCAAAAATAAAACCGTTGGAACTTTTTCTTTTGAATGTATTACTATTGCGTACATACTTCAGTGATGTAATTTTTAGCTATTTAAGCCTTTTTTTCTCTAATTTGAAAAATTATTAATTTAAGTTTCTGTTTTTTGCTATTGCTTTTAACTAAAATATGAAATAACTGAAAAAAATAAAAAAATGGATATTATTATTAGTTCTGCGGCATTTTTTTCTGAAAACAAAACGGATAAACACAGTGCATACTTATTTTTGTGATGCACTGTATATATAAAATCGCTTGGATTTCGATCCTCTAGTTGACGTTTTACACCTTAAAGTATTTCTCTGGCTTTGATTATTGCAAGTTGCAAGAGTATAAAATGTTCGATTGCACTCGAACTTAGCCCTTCCTTACTTGTTAATTTATATTTTTGTTATATGTGACCTGATCTACGAAAAGGGGTCTTAGGTGTCAAAAACAAGGAGAACAATTAATGAGATAACAAGAAACTGACGATTATTTTTAACAGCTTTTCCCAGAAAACTAGTTTTCGCACGTTAGCCTCCTTTTCGTAGACCAGGCCACATATAGTATTTTTCATATGATAAAAATTGTCTTACTCGACCGAGTTTTAGTGATTCTGGTGCTCTAAATGCTGGAGTGCCTGCCGTACTCCCGCTACTTATCATTGCATCTTCACCGAAAAATTCGTTACAGACCCCTAAATCGGCAATTTTAATGCGCCCGCATTCAGTGAGCAACAGATTTTCGGGTTTCAAATCACCATGGATAATGTGTTGATAGTGTACTGAAAAAGGGAAAAGAAAATAACATTACTTAGATATAATATTATTGAATTAAAATATTTGTGTGCTAAAAATTAACATGTTATTCTAATATAAGCTTGTGCTCATATAATTAAGTATTTGTTACAATATTAAAAAAACATTTTTTTTATGTAACGTCATTGATAATGCGCGAGCAAAAAGTTCTTTTAACATAGAAACTTTGGCGATTTACATCGGATTAAATATTTTCATTTCGGAGAGTTTTTATCAAACTTCCATTTCTTTCTAATAAAAGTGTGGCCACAGAATTACCTCATTTTGTTTGAAAAAGGTAAATTGAATTTTCTTCGAATACAAGAAGAACACAAGCGTAACTTCAAGCGAAAGAAAGGTAATATGGGAATGTTTTCAAGATTAGCCAATGTTTTGGACATTTTGGTATTTTCCCGTGGTAAAATTAAACACGCTGTTCAATATGAAAACTTTGTAAAGAAAGACCACCCGTTCTGATGATAAGTTGGTTAGGCTTTGCTCAGATAAATTTTTAACTTAACAGAAATCAGGGCTTAATTAGAGAAGTAAAATAGTGTACAAATATCAGCGCAAACTGTAGGAAAACTGCAACGACTACAAGAAAATTCATTGAATGAACTCAATGATTACGTTCCTGCAGCCCAACCGACGCGAGGGACGTATACGCGTTAGTGCGGAATTAGCCGAGTCATGAAAGGCAATAGAGTTTTTTAAGCGTAGTGATCTAAGTCTGCTCAGCTACAGCTACAAAAACCTCAACAGCTAAGATTTAAAATGTGTTATAACCAATTGGTACGACTAAATTTATCGAGGGGAAAACAATACTATATACTTAATCTACTTAATTTCGAAAAGTGAGTCAGATAAATCAAATGTACAGAAATGTGAATTAAAATCATGACTTATGGGAATACATGGGTTTCACAGTTTCAAAAAATTGAATTTTTTTTATTTAATTATTAATTTATTAATTCTATGCCATCTCTAGATTATTGTCCGAAATTTTCAAGTTGATCCGACTAACAGTTTCGGAGATACAGCCTTGAAAAGGTGGACGCTCGAGGTCAGGTATAGGCTCTCTTAAAACTTTAAACGCGTTTTTCTCAAAACTATGTTTTCAAACTCGGTTGTCAAAATTTCTCGCGAACTACTCAACCGATCTTGATGAAATTTTATACAGGTCTTCGAGATATCATTTATAAGGTCTTGAACTAAGGATTTTTTTTTTAATTACAACTATTTAAAAATAAAAATGTCGAGAAATTTTCATCCAAATTTGCATTTTTTATAAAAACGTCTGCCAAAAATCCAATTTTCATTTTTTTTTCCTTCGTCCAATACCTAGATTATTGTCTTTACTAAAACACGTATTTTTTATTTTTATTTCAGATGATCCTGAAAGAAGTTCTGCTGACAACGCGGATGCACCTGTTTTCCGAGGGACTGCCGGAAATGGCGTCGTAATGACTGCCATTTTGATATTTTTTTTGAAAGTTTTACAAAACGTTTATTAAATATGAGTTTTTTAAATAAAGAAAAATTTCATTAAAATATTTCATTTTTTATATGTAAAAAAAAAAATACTGAAAAAAGGCCGTTTTTTGCCCGAGGAAACCCATGTAACCCCTTATGCGACGGTATGGTTTGCTTAGTTCAAAATTTGATCTACGAAATTTTTACAGGAAAGATCTAAACTGTCTCGAAAAGCGAACAGGGATATTAAATTTAACTTCAGACAGGAGAAAAGAACTGCAAATTTTTCCATTAGGGATTTTTACTAAGAATATAATGGCAAGCATTTCATTAGGACTAGTAAGTGTAGGTAGATTGATAAGTTTTAAACGACTAGTGTATGGAGGAAGACTTAACCTAGAATCGAATCGGAAATGCCCTAAAGCGAAAATTAAAAATTGTTTTTGAACAGATTCTAACTTGTCAGAATGAATTTGGCAACTAAGTGTAAAAGGTTTTGTTCACATGCGGATCTTTAAATTCTTTGGGCCAACGTTTAGCAAATCTGAGAACACCTTTTGCTTTCAAGACTATGGTTTCAATAGGAAAACTAAAATTAAGTCTAGGCTCTAGGGTAACTCTCAAATCAACAAAGTTAAAAACTTGCTCTAGATTACATTTTATTACATAAAAGGAGGGGTGCCCAGATCTACTAGAAAAGCACATCGTCTTTCCTTTTCTGAGATTCAATGGCAAATCATTTATATCATACCAAGCCACTAAATTGTTGTAAGTTTATTTGCAACAGACACTACTCATCAATTAAAGTATATTATTTAAAAAGCTTTCGATTGTCGACATATAATAAAATATTTGCGAATTCCATGACCGAAGAGATATCGTTAATAAATAACAAGAACAGAATCTGGGCAAAATGACTACCTCGCAGAACACCTGAAGAGTCATTAATTGAATTTGATATATGTAGTATCCTCAAATATCACTCGGTGTATTCTGTTATAAAGGTAAGAAGACACCCATTGAATAAATCTTGACTGAAAGAAGATCAAGTTTTAATATTTTTTTTGATTTAATGAAATCATAAAACAGTTTTGGATTCCGTACAATATTCTTTTTAACTTATTTAAGTAAATTTTACAACATTTTCTGTGTATATCTAAATACTGTCAACGCAGAGCAGAATATTTGAAATAGTCGACAAGTGAATCAGTTTTTTTAATGTTTAAAGGCTCGAGTTTTTCTGCTTCTTAATTTATATAACTCTTTCGTCGGTGTTGTACTTTTAATTTTATTGACAATTACTATAGGAACATATTTCTCAAATAATACCGTGATAGTTTTATTTCGAGAGCCTCAAATTAATACCTCCATTATAGTCAGGCCAAGTTACACTATTCCCTATTATACTAGGTGTATTCCAAAGTAAACAGGACTTTAGAAAAACAGAACAAATGGTTTTTTCGGCAAAATCAATTTATTTTATTCAAAATAGTCTCTTTCTTTTTCAACAAAGCTTTTTGCTCATTGGCCGGTATGGGCGCCAGTATGCCGGTGCAAGCCTTTTGAATGGCCTCTACGTAACTGCATAACGCTTTCCTTTCATGGGCAACTGCATTTTTCCGAAAAGAAAGAGGTCGCACGGCGCTATATCAGGTGAATACGGGGAGTGGTTAATGGTTAAAATGTGATTTTTGGTCAAATAATCGGTCACAAGATGTCTTTCGAATGTTGGATTCTGAGCAATTTTTGATCGTCAGTCAATTTGTGCGGAACAAACCGTGCACACACCTTTCGTAAGCCTAAATGTTCGGTCAAAATGCGATAAATCGATGTTTTGGAGATGTTCAATTCCACTTCCATGAATTTCAATTATGATTTCGACTGATTTTTCATGAATTCACGCACAGTTTCGATGGAATTTCCGGTGATCACGGATTTTGATTGGCCCACATGTTGATCGCCATTTATGTCCTTACGACCACTTTGAAAACGTTGAAACCACTCGTGCACTCTGCTGCGGGATAGGCAATCATCGCCATAAACTTGTTTAATCAATTGAAACGTTTCGGTAAAAGTTTTACCAATTTTAAACTTCACTTCCAATAGATGAAATGTCATGAAATTCTCACTGGACAATCGATAAAGATAACAGATTCTAACGCACCAGTCGACATATAGATGGCGCCATCAGGGCGCGCTAGATTTAAAAAGTGCTGTTTACTTTGGAATGCACCTTGAAGATAGCTTTGGCAAAGTACCATTGTGTAAAGAAGCTAGAAAGTTGATGATAACAATCCAATACATTGCCTTGATTTCGGCAGTTATTTCCAAAGCAGAATGATATGACTCCTCAGGTAGAACAAGAGAATCCTCTCGCTGAATAAAATAACACTTTGAAGAGATATCAACACATACCAAATCATTCATCATCATTTTTTCCATACACTCATTAAGGTATGAGCGATTGCAAATCTGTACACTATAATCATCAAATTGCAGAACAAGACGGTGTGGACAATTTACCGTTGGTTTGGATTTTTCAACACGAAAACGACCCCAACCATAAGTAGTCGAAATATTAAAATCAGCTCAAAGATCGGACATAAACCCGGTAGAAAATCTATGGGGAATTATAAAAGCCGTAACTGCTCGAAATCCTCGGAACAATCATTCTTTATGGGAAATAAAACAAGCAGCCGTCTAAACAATGCCGAAGCAATTTGCTAAAGTACTACGTAATAAAGGATATCCAATTAAAATCACTGATGTGTGCAGAAGTGCTACGTAATCCTTTATTAGGTATTATTCAACAACAAAATGCCGTATACGTCGAATAACTACATTTTTTATGTTCTGTTTTCTGTTTAAAATTCCTAAAAAACTTGCAGACGAGGCAAAAAACAATTAAATTAAAATATTTAGAATGGTTTTTCAAGATAAGATAAATAGATGAGGATTGCACCGCGACCTTAGACTATTGTGCTCTATTTTTAGTCACTACGACCAACCTAGTCCCTGTATATTGATAAATTGTATTAATTCTCAGGATAAATTTAGATAATATGAAATTGTGGCGTTTTCTGCAAATTTCCTGATTTCTGATGCTAACCTCATAATTTTTAAACCAGGGCTTCTTGCTCTAGTTTTAAAGTTTCAAACAAGGGAGAATCCCAAATATTGGAATGATATAAAAAGTCTTTATTAATAAGTATCGAAGGGTTATCTTCAGGTGCAAATGCTGTTTAATATGGTATCACATAATGCTAATCGAAATAATTTTTCTGATGTTATTGAATTAACTTTCATTCACTGCGATATATTGAGAATAAGACAACCAAGCGTATATATAATTAGGGGAAAAACAGCTTGTCATAACGTATCGTAAAATCCTGTTCTTCTTTACTGGCGTAGACACCCCTTACGCGATTATAGCCGAGTTAACAACAGCGCGCCAGTCGTTTCTTCTTTTCGCTACGTGGCGCCAAATGGATATTCCAAGCGAAGCCAGGCCCCTCTCCACCTGATCCTTCCAACGGAGTGGAGGTCTTCTCTTCCTCTGCTTCCCTCGGCGGGTACTGCGTCGAATACTTTCAGAGCTGGAGTGTTTTCGTCCATTCGGTCAATATGACCTAGTCAGCGCAGCCGCTGTCTTTTAATTCGCTGAACTATGTCAATGTTGTCATATATCTCACACAGCTCATCGTTTTATCGAATGCGGTATTCGCCGTTGCCAATGCCCAAAGGGCCATAAATCTTTCGCAGAACTTTTCGCGAAAACTCGCAACGTGAACTCATCAATTATTGTCATCGTCCAAGCCTCTGCACCATATAGCAGGACGGGAATAATGAGTGACTTATAGTGTTTGGTTTTTGTTCGTCGAGAGAGGACTTTACTTCTCAATTGCCTACTCAGTCCGAAGTAGCACCTGTTGGCAAGAGTTATCCTGCGTTGGATTTCCAGGCTGACATTGTTGGTGGTGTTTATACTGATTTCAAGATAGATGAAATTATCTACGACTTCAAAGTTATCACTGTCAACAGTGACGTGAGAGCCAAGTCGCGAGTGCGACGACTGTTTGTTTAATGCCAGGAGATATTTCGTATTGGCCTCGTTCACTTTCGCTTTGCTTCCTTGTCCAGTCTGATATCCATATCATCGGCATATGCCAACAGCTGAACACTCCTATAAAAGATTGTACCTACTCGATTATGTTCTGCAGCTCGAACTATTTTCTCCAGCAGCAGATTGAAGAAGTCGCACGATAGGGAGTCGCCTTGTCTAAACCTCGTTTGGTATCGAAAGGCTCGGAGTTCTTTCCCGATCCTGACGGAGCTTTTGGTGTTGCTCAACGTCAGTTTACACAGCCGTAGTGGTTTTCGGGGATACCAAATTCAGACATCGCGGCATTAAGGCTGCTCCTTTTCGTGCTGTCGAAAGCAGCAAGAAAGAAAGGCGCTTGGGGAATATCTGGTCGGTTGTTGGTTTGCCAGGTCTAAAGCCACGGTGATAAGGTCCAATCAGTTTGTTGATGGTTGGCTTTAATCTTTCCCACAACACACTCGATAGAACCTTATACGCGATATTGATGAGACTTATCCCACGGTAGTTGGCGCAGATTGTGAGGTCTACCTTTTTGTGGAGTGAGCAGAGCACACTTAAATTCCAATCGTTGGGTGTGCTTTTGTTCGACCATATTTTACAAAGAAGCTGATGCATGCTATCAGTTTTTCGCTGCCGTGTTTGAATAGCTCAGCCGGCAATCCATCGGCCCCCTCCACTTTGTTGTTCCTCAGATTCCTTTTTTTTCTGTCTGCAAATGCGTCTCGTTCCCCTCTTCAACTTTCGGTATCTATCCCATCCCGCACGTATTGCGGTCGATCGTAACGTTGCGAAGTAGGAAAACTGTTTTCTCTTCGCTGTAACATGGCACTACTCGTCATACCAGCTATTCTTTTGCATTTTCCGCAAACCAACGGTTTCGGTTGCAACTGTACGTAACGAGTTTGAAATACCATCCCACAGTTCCCTTATACCGAGTCGTTGACGAGTGCTCTCAGAGAGGAGGAGTGCTAGTGGAGTAGAAAATTGTTCGGTTGTCTGTTGTGGTTGCAGCTTCTCGACGTCGAACCTTCCTTGTGTTTGTTGACGTGCGTTTTTTGCTGCATAGAGGCGGGTGCGAATCTTGGCTGCAACAAGGTAGTGTTCCGAGTCGATGTTGGGACCTCGCAGCGCACGCACTTCTAAAACACTAGAGACGTGTCTTCCTCCTATCACAACATAATCGATCTGAATCTAGTACTACTGATAACCATATTTCGGGCCCCGGCGTAGTCGATCAACCTCAACTTATTTGGGGGTGTTTCATCGTGGAGCTCACCCAGGCGTTAAAGTCCCCAAGCACGATTTTGATATCACGGCGGGGACAGCTCTCATAGGTGCGCTCCAAGCGCTCATAGAAGGCATCTTTGGTCGCATCGTCCGGCGTGGGCGCAGAACAGCGATATGTTGAAGAACTTCGCTTTGATGCGGATTGTGGCCAGACGTTCATCCAGCGGGAGGAATGACAGTACTCGGCGACGTAAAATCTGAACGTCATACATTTTTACACTAGTTTAAAAGAATTGGATTACATACAAAAATGAGATTGGTTTACTACTATTCTCAGCGTTATGTTTCGGTTCGTTATATCTTATCTCTAACTTTATGAGATTCTATGAAACACCAGATTATATGTATGCTAATTGTAATATTCTCATCTATAAACACTAAAGCATGCTCACGTCTATCGGAAGGACCCACATATTTATACGCATTGAGAATAAGTTCCTTATTCATCGATTTAAAATTGATTAATCACCGAATTACATTATTTTTATAATACCACTCTTATTTATCTCAATATATAGTATGATTTTAATTGAGAGATAGCGAATTTTTTTATTGCATATAGTGAGCCAAAATCAAGGTCAGTACTCATTGCATCTGCTTTTGACAGTAAACTAAAGCATGTTCTAGAGAATACCTCATACTTGGCTAATAAATTCGACTTAAAGTAAATATTAGGGTAGTTCATGGATCGACTTCACCGATATGTTTTAGATATTTTTGAAAAAAAAATCAGCTTTAGGCACGGTTGTTGTGATATGTATATAAAATTGTAAGTAATATAAAAGTCTTTCTTTAAAAAGGGATTCATCTTTCCAAAGCACCTTGTGTACCTCAACGATACGATTGTATGCAAAGACCCGGACGAATTAACAACTCCCGAAGAAATCTGCGCAGCCCTAAAAAGGGAGTGTGGAATCCAAAATCTGGAGATAACAAATGTCAAAAATTTGCCCATTAGTGGCACACCAATAACACTTGTATGCATGCCCATTCAAGATGCCAAGGCCGCACTCAAATTGGGAAAAATAAAGATTAGGTAGTCGATCCGTCGCCTTCGAGAATACTCGCCGATTCCCAGGTGTTATAAGTGTTTCCATCCGGGTCCCATGGCGCGTAAATGCTGCAGTTTGACAGACAGATCTTCTCAATGCACACGTTGTGGAACTGCAGGACATTTAGCAAGGTCGTGCATAAACGTTCCGAGCTGCAAAGTCTGCAAAGGGTAGCACTCTGTATTAAGTACGACTTGCCCAAAGTATTTCGAGATGATGAAGTCACTACAGTTGAATCTAAACCATTGCGTAGCAGCACAAGATTTGCTAGATCAGACAATCATAGAAGAGGACATTAATGTAATACTAAGTGAACAATACTCCCAGCGTCCGAAAAGCACTTGGATTGCAGACAAATCTGGCAAGGCAGCAATTGCTATGCTCGTCCCAGCGCAGCAATTGCAGAACTCGAAGATTTACTCTTAAGGCTTTCTTTAGTAATCAGAGGTAAAACACCTATTATAATAGCGGGTGATTTTAATGCTTGATAAACTGCATGGGGCATTAGACGTACCTACCACCGCGGGCGGCTAGTCTATGAATACCTGAGTCAAACGCACTTAATAATAATGAACACCGGAACTCGAAACACATTTTCTTTGCAAATTATTCGCTGAGCAGGCACTTTAAATAGGCAGTGTCCGAGTTACAGTGATCAAATAGCAATTATAGCTCCAATTTCGTACTCCCGAGAGCCGGAACTTCTTAGCAGAAAATCTTTCCGAAAGCGAAGCTGGAAGCAACAGGAGTTCGACTCAGACCTGTTTGTGCTAGACTGGAGTGCATCAAAGGCATTAGGTGACCACGCCGCCCACTTGGTATCGTCAGTGCGAAAGGAATTGGTTGCAGCATGCGACGCAACAATACGTAGAACGGCCCATCACGACAAACGGCGGCATATACAGGGTGGGCCAAAAGAGACCAAGGGGTTTAAAAGTTTTTCGTTTATTAATTTGTTTTTTTTTTTTTTTCTTCAGATTATATAGACAACACTTGGAGAATTTATAATGGAGAGGTACACAACTGAACAGAGAACCAGAACAATAGAATTTTATTATTTAAACCAGAGATCAATTATTTTAACGCAAAGACCATATCGTCGACATTTTAACGTCAGAATTTCGCCCTCTGAAGCAATGATCCGTTGCTTAGTTGATCGTCATCACCAACATGGCAGCGTAACAGATTTGCTTCGAACCGGTAGACCACGTTTAAGTCGCACTGCGGAAAATATAGAACGAGTACAGCAAAGTGTTAACGAAGCACCAGAAACATCTGCCAGAAGGCGTTCTGCTCAGCTAGGAATGTCTCGTACGTCACTACGGCGCATTTTAAAAAAAGATTTACAGTTATACCCATATAAGGTGCAAATGGTGCAAGAACTAAACCCGCAGATCATCGGCAACATCTACATTTTGCAGCTAAATTTCAAGAGTTGGCCAGAAATGAAATCAACTTTATTAAAAATTTTATTATGAGTGATGAAGCTCATTTTCATTTGCATGGTTTTATTAATAAGCAGAACTGTAGGTTCTGGCGTTCCCCAAATCCAAGAGCCAATTACACCCAATCAGGTGTACAGTATGGTGTGGGATCACATCTGAAAATGTCATTGGGCCTTACTTCTTCGAGAATGAAGATGGAAGTGCTGTAACCGTAAATGGAGGGCGGTATCGGTTTATGATAGAAAATTTTTTACGTCTTGCTCTTGAAAACAGACCTGGTATATGGTTTCAGCAGGACGGAGCTACTGCCCATACTGCCCGAAACACAATGGCACTTTTAAGTCAAATTTTTGGAGGGCGAATAATTTCCAGAAATTCGGAAATTATTTGGCCAGCGCGATCGCCAGATTTGACAGCACCCGACTATTTTCTTTGGGGTTATTTGAAGGAGCGAGTATATGTGAACAAGCCAGAGACAATCCTTGAACTCAAGGCAAACATTGATGCAGAAATTCGAACGCTACAGCCACAAGTTTTGAAAGATGTTATGGAAAATGCTCTAAAATGCTCTACATCCCTTGGTTTCTTTTGGCCCACCCTGTATATTGGTAGAATGAGGAAATTTCAATTTTCTCAGCTAGACGGCGTCTACAGCGTAACCGGGGTGAAACGAACGAAAATCGCCTTAGGGAAGAATTTAAAAGCCACAAGAAGCTCCTGAAGTCGACAATTATCCGGAGCAAAAAATCATGCTTTGAGAAGCTCAGTGATGAAGTAAACATTGACTCTTAGGGAAAGCTGTTTTTTGATATGGAACCTCATGTGTGACGGGGTGCTGAGAAGACAGCAACCAACAGACGTGAAACTAGTAGCTTATGCGGATGATTTCATGATGGTAGCAGTGGCCAACCAATTAGCCGACCTAAGAAATTAATATAATGAGTGCTTATTAAATGGTCTACGCCAATGGTTCTCTTCTGTGAGTCTGAAACTGGCGGAGGACAAAACAGAAGTTTTACTCATAAGCACCAAGAAATTAAAAGAACGAATAGAGCTCACCATAGGGGCGTGCGAGATTACTTCACAGCCGCAGCTAAAGTATCTGGGAGTAATATTGGATTCCAAATTAAAATTTAAGGAACACCTAGAGTATTCTTCCGATAAAGCAAACCAAATGTATAATGCTCTATCGAGAATGATGACCAATAAAGGCTGTGTGCGTTCCAGTCGGGGATTCTTAATAGCAAAAGTAATAAGTTCCGTATTACTATATGCGGCACCAGTATATATACAGGCAATGGATATAAAAGCGTATGCTAAACAAATAATTGCAGTGTTTAGGCTTTCCAAAAAATCGGGTAATAAATGGTTTCCGAACTATATCAACCGACGCTGAAGAAGTATTATGCCGCCCAATGACATCCAGGGAGATCAACTTGAGCGTTTATATAAACTATCAGCGCCTAAGATAGTATCAGCAAGGACAGAGGAGAGGAACAAGAGCACTGAAATTTGGCAGCATCGGTGAAATTCCTCATCCAAAGGGCACTGGACCCATCGACTTATACCGGACATCCAATAGTGGATAGACAGACGACATCTGACCCAAATACTTAGTGGACATGGGTGCTTTAGAAGCTACCTTTTCATATTCCACAATGACTGAACATTTTGGTGCCCAACAAAGTGGGAAGCATACCCTGTATATAAGGTTTGATGAGTCACTTAAACTTAAATAGTGAAAATTCATTCCTTTTAACAAATATGAAATATGCAAGTGACAATTTATTTTTACCACAAATTTTATTTACACTTAATGAAAAACTTAATTAAATAGTCAAATGAATACGTGCGGAATCGCTGTTGAACTTGGTGATATATAAATAGATCAGGATCGCGGCTGATCCAAAGCTGTACGTAGAAGGAGTTGATCCGAAAAAAGGTATCAACAATTAAGGTGATGTGACGCTTGGGCCCGCTGACGAAACAAAAGTATTTCCGTAGCGCACAGGATAGGTGTTGGTCGTAGCGAAGCGTGTATGGCGAATGTTGATGTATTGATGGGCGAACTGCAGCTGACGAATTGAACAGCTTTCCGGTTGTCCATTCCTTTTGTGAGTTGGGTTGCGTACGAGTGTGGTGTGTTGTAATATCATCAGCTGTCGCATTAGGATGCGCTAGTTTTACCGAGTAAAGGGGGTGGATGCTTAACTCATTTATACAATGACATTAGTCCGAACTGTCCGACATGTACAGAGTATATAGAACTGAGCATGTATTATTTTATTGCCCTTGATTTTCGAATAAAAGGGAAAACTAAAAACCACATTAGGTGTAAAACTATCACCGGTCGATAATTTAACAACACTCATGTGTCAGTTGACTGATAAATGGAAAGCTGTCAGCGAAGCATTAGGATTCATAATGACAAAACAGACTTTTTTAACAGAGTTGGCGTCAGTCATTCCGCGCAATAGATGAGACTTATGCAAACGTCTTGTCCCTCCCTCGAAATAATACTGAGCCGGTGGTCCCGTGGGAGAGTCTTGAGTTGGGAGTAGGTTAGGTTTAGCGGATTAAAGTTCCGCACTCCAGCTTTCGATGCTTCGACACTACTATAAAAAAATGTATTAAATTAAAAATGTATTTAATAATTATTAATTTAAGCATTTTTAAACTGATATGTGTGGTTTACTTGATGTTTAGGAATAATGTATTTCGAAAAAGCCAAAAAATTTCGATTACGTTAATATCGGTTCTGCACGGCGGTAGATTTGCTTTTTTAATCGGTATTCTATATATACTTTATACTAAATTTCCAATGCCTGGTACGGCCATATGGCTGGCGTTACCATAATACTTCCAGTACAGAAAAAAATTAAAAACTAAAAAAAAGTGAAAAATTTCAAAAATTATAAGATGACGAAGTGGGGGTCTCTAAAAATTTCCACGTGACCATACCCATAATTTCAACCCTCCTAGTTATCTGAAATCAAAAAAAAAAAGATTTTTAATCTAGAATGCGTAAGAAAAAATGCATATTAACATTTTTCATCAACAATGGCCGGCATTATTTGGGAAAATTTTTTCAGTTAAGTGATTTTATGATATTCTTGTTCATTTCTAAACTATTACTTTTTTATAGATTCAAAACAAATAATTGTTCAAATATAGGTATAAACCAATGCTGATGAAATGGTGGGCGCTCTGGTCGCGGAGAGTTTAGGTGAACCTGCTGCGTAATGTCAAAATTAACAAATTATTCAAAGTAAGTAGCTTAGAACCAGGGTAAAGATATAGGATACCTTTTATCTCTTTATGTAAAAATTTAATACAACTCATAAATATAAAAATTATATTTCAAATCATAAGCATTTTTTCAAAATTCATGTTTGTAGGAAAATTAGAATATTTCATTTCTTCACCAAAAAAATAATAAAAACAATAAAAAAACCTCACATCTATATATGTATATAAAAGAAAGTTTTGTTAGTTAGTGTTGGTGGGGGAGTAGCTTAGAACCAGGGTAAGGACATAGGATTCATTTTATCTCTTTATATCAAAATTTAATACAACTCATAAATATAATATTTATGCTTCAAATAATAAGTATTTGTTCAAAATTCATGTTTGTAGGAATCATTTGAATATATGCCCACAATTTTAAACAGATTCTTCTTCAAAAATAATGCAATTGCTAAGTATTTGTAATAATAGAAAAGAACTGCAACCAAATACGCAGTGCAATGGACTACAACTGGCTCAGTAATCAGTCGTTGAGTATGTATTATACAACATGCATACAAAAAGACTGTCATAACCTTTCCATCCGACTTTTTCGTATTTCCACGCCTGAGAACCGGTTCATCATGTGCAGTTCACTAGAATGACAGTCGATTGGACTCCAGTGGCAAATGATGGAGCTATGTTTCTATTGTCACACACTGACGCAAAAATTCGATTTTATTACGATTAAAGAGCAAATAGCAAATATCTTTTCAACGGTGGATTTCCTTGAGCCCAAATTCAACAGTACTTTCCCCAAAAAGCAATGCTTTATTAACACACGAAATGCTTTATGATAAATTTTTTTGTGAACTAACACAAGTTGCTTCACCAAAATGCTATGTCTTATTAACTAATAGTTATAATCTAACTAATAGAAATCATATAGAGGGTAGTAGTAGTATTATCTATGTATCAGCCACAGTGAAGCGTGGACGGGTCCTCTAGTTATAAATAATTTAATCATAACTTGGCAATATTTTATATTTGTATGTTGAATATGGATATATAATTTAGTTATTTTAATCGTTATTAAAAGTTAAATCTTTTGGTTCTTGAAAATGGAGGTTTTCTTCATATTAACCTCAAATCTTTTGTTTGTTCAGGAAATGTTAACAACTGTAATTCAAACTTTTTTGATTTACTGTAACAAAGTAAACCCATGTTAATCGTTTGAGTGGCATCAGCGATTTTCGGTTTCGCGATGTTTTAATAATCAAATATGTAGATTTGTGTGGAAATTAATAAACGGAAAATGTGCTAAGCGTTAACTGCATTTTCAAACGATATTAATTCTACCATATAAAAGAACATACTCTTAGCGAAACGGCATATACGAACATATGTACGTGTGAAATACCGCAAAAATTTAATCTGCAGATTTCACAAACCTAAAGTGTATAATAAAAAAACGAGAATTTAAAGTTATAACTTAACCTACAATTTAAACGTGTAAAAAGTGTACATCATCTCGATCATTCGATTTAACGGCGCGTGTGTCTATGCAAATAACGAAGTACATAAAAATTAGAACCATTGAATCATTGAGTGTAATGCAACTAAAACTGCAGTTATCGGTATAAGTCGTTTAAGTGAAACTATCGGGTCGGACGAAATCGAAGTCAAAGAGGACGAAAACGAATAAGTTACGGGCTATGATACTGAACAGTGTGATGACGGAATACAAAAGTCATTCCAAAGACAAAAGGACGAAATGAGCGCAATTTAAGAAAATGTGTTGTCATACTATATATACAAAATAGTTCCCAAACTCTCAAGTGTGCCAAATTAAAATACATGCAACATTGAAAAACATAACATCAGTCATCAATAACATTTCCCCTTTTGCAAATTCGAATGCATTTGCAACGCGAAACAATTATTCGGTGCGTGAAATAGCAGAAACTATACCAGATTTTTTTTCAATATTTCTTTATTTATTGGATCTGCTTAGTAAAGCCTAACATTGAGTTTCAAATCTAATGTAACATGTTTCCATTATTGCTCATCAATATTTATACGCCAGTTGGCTAGCCATTCTTTGACAAAAGTTAAGTGCTGCTCTAATACTCTTGATGCTCTGATGGATCATTTATTACGGCTTACTAGAGCTGTGTCAGCCGCGAAAGTGGATGTCAATACGTTAGTAGCTGTTGGAATGTCGGCTGTATATATTATGTACAAAAGTGGGCCTAGCACGCTACCTTGAAGTACACCAGCCCTTATTAATCGTTCTTCTGATATGAAGTCTGCTACTTTAACTGTAAATTTCCTTTTTTTTTAAATATGACTCCAAAGTTTTATGCAATTCGTAAAGTAAAGCGTTTTTGATTTTCCTTCATGCCAGAACTTATCGAACGCCTGAGCTACATGTCGAAAAACAGCTGAACAGTACTCTCTGTGCTCGAATGCTTTCCTGATTTCGTTCGTAATTTTATTAACTTGCTCCTCGCAAGAGAAGCTCAGGAGTAGAAGCGACTCGTTAGCGGTATTGGCAAGGTTGGCAATTTAAAGGTGTTCTTTGGGCAATTGGGTTGAAATACCTTTTCTAAGTTTTTCTAGTGCTCGTATAACTTTATTAGTACAGGAGAATGATCAGATGATAAGTCTGTACATATATCAGCTGTCATAAGCGATCTATCTATATTTTTGACTACAGCAAAATCTATTAAGTCTGGTATTTTTTTTCTATTGCGTTGTCATCTCCACCTGCTAGAAATCTTGGACTTAGCGTCCCTAAAGCGTCTTTAAATTCGCTATCTGTAATTTTAAAACGAGGTGGACAGTATATAGCCGTAAGGTATGCGTCACAAACCCGATTTTTTAGTGATATTGTTGTAGCTTGTAACTGTGGTGTAGCATGAGATTCTAGAGCAGTGTTTCCCAAAGTGGGCGATAGCGCCCTCTTGTAGGCGCTGCAGGCGTCAAAGGGGGCGGTAAGAGACCCAGAAAGAAAATGGGGGCGTTGTGTAGAGGCCTGGGGGGTTATTTGTAATTTTATTTAGCTAGGAGGCTTCTTAGACAACGACTACATGAGCTCTCAACTCTCAACAACAACTTGTGAACATCAACTAATATGAATTAAAAGATTGCACAAACTCTACTATTTTATTGAATTTAGAAAAAATGAAAATCATGTCAATCGGCCGCTCCATTTCATAACGAGGCATCTCGACAGGATAGAATTTATAGAATACTAAATGTCAAACGTATTGATATTGCCATTGCCAAATCTGTATGTGGGCTTTTGCTACCATAATATAATCTTTTGCGCAAAGGTGTAGGGTAGGTAGGTTCGAGCTGATGTAGCGAATGCTTTGAGCTCTTGAATAATTTATTTTATCACTTGCGAAACAACGTCGGGTAGATAGCTTCTGAAGCGAACGTTTTGAGCTTTTGAACTCCTTAAATCTTTTATGTGGAAAATAAAAAAAGGATATTTATCCTTTCTTACAAATGTATTTCTGGGAAAAATAAGATAATACGGAAAGGAGAAAGATCCTTTTTTTACAAATGTATTTCTAGGAAAAATAAGAATTCATATTTTTGGACTACTATATAATAATTGTGCTTAAGCATTCCTATATAAACAATTTAATATTTATTTTATATTCATTTGTGGTTTTGCGCGCAATAGATGAGCATTACCTACTTACGCCTCCTTTACACTACTCGCGAAGTTAAACTTATTTCTCTAGGCAAAACAATGTCGGAAGTAAAAAAGAAGAGACGGCAATACTGTGCGGAATACATTAAATTCGGATTCATTGAAAATCCCCACAAACCCATCCCCGCCTTTGTGTCTTCTATGTCTAAAAAAATTTTCGAATGAAGCAATGAAGCCTTCAAGACTGCAAGATCATTTGAATAAAATGCATCCAGATAAGAGAGACAAGAGTGTAGCATGTTTTCAAGACCTAGAGAAGAAGCATAATACTCAGCCAAGTGTAGTAAAACTATTTTCGGCGGCTGCTAAGCAAGGTGACGACGGACTTCGAGCTTCGTACAATATCTCTTTGTTAATTGCTCAAAAAGGCAAACCACATAACATCGGAGAAGAGTTAATATTGCCAGCAATAAATGAAGTAAGAACTACCGTGCTTCATAAACCGGCCACAGATATTATCCGAAAAATTCATTTGAGTAATAATTCTGTGCAAAGACGAATTGATTAAATGGCTGAAAACATTGAAGAATCATCGTGCGATCACCTGAGGACAAGCCAATTCTCAATTCAGCTCGATGAGTCCAAAACAAAAAACGTCGTTGCTGCTTTCGCAGCCAAACTGCTTCTACACAAAAAGAATCTGGGCAGACATGAGTTTCACAATTTTCTGAATTTATCAGTATCATGCATTAACGACGAATTGTTTGCCTACTGCCAACATTTGGAAAACTTCCACATTGACTTCACCGAACGATACCAGGACATTTTGAGCTTGGAAATACCAGACATAGTGTTCGATCCGTTTTCAAATGTCAACACAGCAATGTCACCTCAGCTGGAAGAAGAACTTATAGAATTGACAACAAACGAGGAAATAAAAATCAAGTTCAAAAATGGTTACCAAGAATTTTGGCTACAAAACCGATCTCGCAATTGTACCCTGGATTGTGGTCAATCGTTCAACGATTCTTGATAGCATTCCCATCGTTATATTTATGTGAACGTGGATTTAGCGCTGTGACAACACTGCTTACTAAAAATAGAAATCGTTTGCTTGTTACCGAATGTGGCGACTTGCGACTGTTCTTGAGTAAATTGGAACCTTATATTAACAAACTTATTAAACAGCATCAGATTCATCTTTCACATTAGTTTTTATATATGGATCGATTATTTTAGTTTTATTTTTAATAAAATATTCTCTGTTTTAATACTATAAAGTTGTGTTTCAATAATCATTGTTATTGGCAGGTGGAGCCCGTAAGAGTTAACTTGAGGCCCAAGCGCCGTTGTATGTTACCTACTGCGCTCAGGTTTCAAGTTGCTGGTTATAGTAAAAGTTTCGTTTAGAATTCTCGGTTAATATACATAGATACATAGGTCACAATAATTAATTTGAAGTTATGGTGGTTTTTAAATAGGTGAAAAAATGGGGGCGCAAAAAAAATATTTATTCTCAAAGTGGGCGGTAGACAAAATAAGTTTGGGAACCACTGTTCTAGAGCATTGTGGTTTAAACGATTTTTAATCAACACAGCCATGCCACCATGCGCTTTTTCATCCGGATGATTTGTAACATATACACTCAGTCCTTTTTTTACGCGATCTCTTTTTACGCTATTTCACTTTAACGCGGTTATTTTTGCAGCGCAAATTCCTTTTTTTTACGCGAATTTCTAACTTTAACGCGATTGCTTTTTTTCGTTTTTTGCTTGGTCTTAAATTTGCAGCAGAATTTGAAAATTATTTTGTTGCAAATGATACTGATGCCGAACGTGCACAAATTTTTCAAAAAGAATTGAGTCTCTGCATGTTAAGGTATAAAGAACTACATCGGAATTTATTGGGTCCAAAAAGAAGCTTTCAAACAAAATTAACTGAATTTATGGTGCCAACTCAGTCGGAGATGCTAAGTCAATCAGAACATCAATCCATAGTTCTTACTATTGATTCTGATACAAATTCTAGTGATATCAGTGCCGGCCATCAAAGTAAGCGGCTAAGAATAATTTCCACTACGGATAATGACATTGATTAAACAGCATTCAACGGTTTTTTCAATAAATCTACCTATTTTCTATTTTCTTCTCTTTTATATTGTTTTGTATTTTTTATTTTGTTATGAATGAATAGATCATAAGTCTGAAATTTGAAACTTATTGTATTGTTTTTGAATATTTTTTTCGCGTATATTTTGTTATACGCGATATTTTTTATATTCGGAACCAATTCGTCAGTTAATATTGGAAAACTAACCATAATCACGTAAAAAAAGGACTGAGTGTAGTCTAAATCCCGGTATATTGAAATTATTTTTATTGGTTAGATAAGTTTCTGATTTAAGTATTACATCTATATTTGTTCAGACAGAAATCTAATAATCACTAATTTGTGTTGGAAATGTTTAGAAATAGATACGGATACATAGTTTATATGCGAATTTAGTAGTAGAAATCATCACCGCTACCTTTATACATATTTTATTAAGTACCAATATTCTTAGCAATTAATTGTTTAGAACAACACTATTATATTGTTGAAAACTATACGCTTGCTTTAAGTCTGGGCGCTGGCAATCGCCAAACCGGTTTTGTCTATTTGAGTGACTTGGGTTACGCACTCTTATCATACTTGCATAGGCAACCATACATACCTACATTAGTGTAAATGCATAGAATATGTACCACTATCTCAGCTGATCTTTATACCGTAGCCACCGTACTTGACGTAGAAGAAAGGCTGTAGGTTACTCAACTTCTACAGCTGTTAATTTCAGACAGTCGTAATTGAATGTGGTGGTAAGCGGAAGCGTGTTTGGCAACCAAATACTATATTAAACAGAAATAAATAAATGTTCACAAACCATAAATTAAATTCGTTTTTTTTCTTTTGAAAACATCTAAACGGGCAATAAAAACGCTTATTGTCCTCTAAACATTTTGGTGACCCAGACGTGATCGCGGAATTAACATTATCGTAGTAATAATTTCGTAATTTTTCGCAAATTTATTTAAAACTTTCGGTCTTTGACGCAAAAACATTGGCACCCAAGAAAATGGAATCAGCTGAAACCAAGAAGAAGCTGGATTCATTTGTCCAACAAGTCACCCTATTCAACAACACATCGACTTTCGATGTCTTGAGTGAATTCGACGAAGCTGCAGTAGGGGTGCGTATCGAGCAAGTGGATAGGCTGCAAAAAAGGTTCGATGCTCTCTACACGCAACTAGAGGACGAACGCTGATGATCTTTTAGCGGAATTTACCAACCACTATATCGAGGTAAAAACCAAGCTGACACGTCAGCGGCACGCTTGCCGAGCTTCCGAAGCTCACAGTTCTACGACGCGGCCGTTTGATGGCGATCAAACTTCAATTATTGTCCCTCAGCGAAAGCAGACCAACCAGTCATGAAAATTCCTACGTTCAACGGTAAATATTCGGATTGGCCAAATTTTTTCTCAAGCTTTTCGTACTCACGCATTTCAGCCTCTTTCTTTTTCTGTCTGCAAATGCGTCTCGCTTCCCTTTTCAACTCTCGGTATCTATCCCATCCCGCAAGTGTAGTGGTCGATCGTAACGTTGCGAGGTAGGCAGCCTGTTTTCTCTCCGCTGCGACACGGCACTCCTCGTCGAACCAGCTGTTCTTTTGCACTTTCCGAAAACCAATGGTTTCGGTTGCAGCTGTACGTAAGGAGTTTGAAATGCCGTCCCACGGTTCCCTTATACCGAGTTGTTGACGAGCGCTCTCAGAGAGCAGGAGTGCAAGCCGAGTTGCTACTGTCTGTTGTGATTGCAGCTTCTCGACGTCGAACCTTCCTTGTGTTTGTTGACGTGCGTTTTTTGCTGCATAGAGGCGGGTGCGAATCTTGGCTGCAATAAGATAGTGGTCCGAGTCGATGTTAGGACTTCGGAGCGCACGCACATCTAAAACACTGAAGACGTGTCTTCCGTCTATCACAACATGATCGATCTGGTTGGTAGTTTTTCGATCCGGAGACAGTCAGGTAGCTTGATGAATCTTCTTATGCTGGAATCTAGTACTACAGAAAGCCATATTTCGGGCCCCGGCGAAGTCGATCAGCCTCAACCCATTTTGGGATGTTTCCGTAGTGCCAAAGATACCTTCTTTGCCCACCCTGGCGTTAAAGTCGCCAAGCACGATTTTGACATCGTGGCGGGGGCAGCTCTCATAGCGCTCCAAGCACTCATAAAATTCATCTTTGGTGACATCGTCTTTCTCTTCCGTCGGGCCGGGGACGCAAATCAGCGAAATGTTGAAGAACCTCGCTTTGATGCGGATTGTGGCTAGATGTTTATTCACCGGAGTGAATGATAGTATTCGGCGACGGAGTCTCTCTCCCACCACGAATCCAACACCAAACTTGCGCTCCTTTATATGACCACTGTAATCTCTGCCCTTGTCCCGTCCATCGCATTTCTTGGACGGCGGTGATGTCAGCCTTTATTTTCACAAGGACATCAACCAGCTGGGCAGCGGCACCTTCCCAATTAAGGGACTTGACATTCCAGGTGCATGCCCTAATGTCGTAGTCCTTATTTCCTTTGCAATGGTCGTCATAAAAAGGGGGGTTTCTCATCCGAGGCTGTTGGTAGTAATTCATTGATATAGTTTTTTACGTGGCGGGTCCCAAACCCAGCGCACAACCCTATGTAGGGGATGTTTCGCCTTCTCACTTTAGCTCACCTTCGAACGGATGTTCTTATGCCACCCAGAGGATACTTGGTCAAAGACCGGAAGTTGTGAGCTGCTTGAGTCATATGTAAAAGAATCGTTTCTTGCCACTCCCAAGTGAATGGCGATCAGAGAACTTTCCTCACTTACGAGAACTTCTACACATGACTCCACATGATTTGGACGTAAACTCTCGCGCGAAATGGGAGGATCAAACACCTGTAAGCGAAATACCTCCATGGAATTCAATGGCTAGTCTTTTGGTGCCAGTAACTGGGAAATGTAGAGAATGTCCTTGGACTTCCGGAAAAACAGGTAGGCAAGAAATTGTCAAATCACATCAGTCGTAAGGTTCTTTTAACGGCAGCTGTAGCTGGATGCATATTGTGCAGTTCTAGTGAACACAAAATCGTAAGGTGCAAGCAGTTTCTGAGCCTTTCGCCCACAATGTGTTACAAAGAAGCAAAACGGTTAAACCTATGCTTGAATTGCCTTCGAGTCGGGCATTCACTTAAAGACTGCAAGTCCGGACACTGTAGACATTGCACGTCGAAGCATCACAGTCTGCTTCATCAAGTCACAAATTCTTTTCCTACAACTTCACAACCAATGGCTTCTGATAAACCACCGCAGCTATCACAACCAGCCACGTCTAGTTCATTCAACCCGTACTCGTTTTCTTCTTCATCTTTCTGTCATTCAGCTTCTGCACACGTCGCATCTGAAATTCAGGCTAGCGTTGCTGACAGAGAGTTCGTTTCTTAGCAACTGCCATAATTTATGTAAAAAATCGATCTGGCTCCCTCATTCCCTGCAGGGCTCTGCTAGATTCTGCGTCACAATTAAATTTTATAACCAATCGACTCGCTAATCAACTACAATTGATGAAGGTCAAATCTTCACAGTTCATTTCTGGTATAGGCCAAAATGATTTCGTTGCCAATTATATCGTTAATTTCGACCTGCATTCGCGCATTAACGATTACATTGCCAAATTTTCTGCGGTTATCACCCCCACCATCACCGATGTTCAACCATCTCGTTCTTTAAAGGGTGTTAATTGGAATATACCACAAAACGTACGCTTAGCAGACTCATACTTTTCTGAACCGCAGCGCGTTGATATGCTCATTGGAGCTAGTTTATTCTTTGACCTGCTCTGCGTCGGCCAGATACGTCCGGCTGAAAATTTACCACTTTTACAAAAAACAAAGCTAGGGTGGGTTGTATGAGGCCCAACAACATACAACATTTCGAAGCTGTCTTGCTTAGCAGCCATCGATATGGCTCTAGCAAATGACACAGATGACGACTTACATAACCTAGTTCAACGTGTTTGGGAAATAGAGAATTGTATTGACTCCACACCAAAGACTACAATAGAGGAGGATTTGTGCGAAGAGCATTTTCGATTACTAACAAAATCACTTTATTCCGGACTAGGAGAGTCGTACCAACAGGCTATCAATCGATTCAAGGCTTTAGAGCGGAAATTTCAACGCAATGCTGAACTAAAACAGCAATATTCGTCATTCATTAAGGAGAACTTTGATTTGAACCATATGTCAGTCGTTGACACTATACCAAAGCAAATTCCAATGAATTTTATGAGACATCACTGTGTTTTAAAGGCTGATAGCACAACAACAAAACTGCGTGTGGTTTTTGATGGCTCTGCGCCAACCAGCAACGAACTTTCGTTGAATTCTATTCTGCTGAAAGGAGCAACCGTTCAACCTCCACGTTTTGATATTTTGCTTCGATTCAATTCCTTCAAAATTGCTCTAACTGCAGACATTTGTAAAATGTATCGCTGTGTAAGGATGTCTAGTCTTGACAACTTCCTGGAGTGTATAATATGGAGGAACAAACCTAATGAAGATTTTAGCATTTTTAAGTTAGATACCGTCACCACGGAACGAAGCCAGCTTCTTTTCTAGCCATTCGTTCAATGCAGCAGCTTGGCCGCGATGAAGCTCATGTTTATCCCGTTGGAGCCGAAACGATACACCATGGATTTTATGTGGATGACATGATTACCGGTGCAGGCTCGGTGGGCGAAGCAAAGGTGATACTAAATGAGACTAACAAGTGTTTATCTCTCGGAAATATTCACTTGAGGAAATGGTGTTCGAATGGTGGTCGAGTCTTGATTGATATTGAGGATAATGACAAACAGGACTTCCTAACCTTCGACCTCGGTACAAGCATAGGAAAGACACTTGGATTGGTTTGAGACCCAAAGTTGGACGTATTCATATTTTCCTTTTCACTCTTCGGAACACCAGCTAAGGTAACTAAACACACAATCCTTTCGGCTATAGCTAGGCTTTACGTCCCCCTTGGTTTCATCGGACCTGTGGTGGCCAAAGCCAAAATATACTTGCAGCATTTGTGGAAAGAGAAGCTACATTGGGACGAAAACCCACCTCAAGCAATTCAAACAAAATGGCTAGAAATATGCAATCAATACAAACTAATTACTCGTTTTAGTTTTGACCGATACTTGCTTATGCCAGAAGCGGAAGAACAACTACATGGATTTTGTGATGCGAGTGAGGCTGCTTATGGGGCCTGCATATACGTACGCGCTGCTCCAAATCTTGCGTAGCTCTACTAAAACCTCTAACGGTACCCAGGTTTGAGCTAAGTTGAATTAATCGCAAAGGTAATCAATTCAACGCATTTCAAAGCAAAAGGGCTATTTTGCTGGTCTGATTCCACAACAGTGCTATCGTGGTTACGTAGTGAACCAGCTAATTTCAACGTTTTTGTCGCAAATCACATTAACAACATTCAAACTCTCACAACAGGTATGGTTTGGAGCCATGTTCCAACAGATTCCAAACCAGCGGACGTTCTGTCAAGAGGAGCTAGCCCCAAGGAACTATTAAATATGTATTTATGAGAATACGGCCCCCCTTATCTGGGTGGTGATCAATCTAACTAGCATAAATCTCCTCTACTACTAACAAAGGACTTGCCCGAGGCCGAAAACGTGCATTTGTATTTGTTTCTACTTTAGACATGTCTTTAAGTTGCAAATATGTTAACTCATTTAACAAATTACAGAGAGTATATGGATATATTTTTCGGTTTTCTAGAAGAGCTGGACTGAGATTTTCTGGACCTCAAAATAAGGAAATTACAGGAAGGAACCTTTATACTTATACAAATAATTCAAAGGCGCATCTTCGAGATGAATACAAAGCACTCGAATCCAAAGAGGCGATAAAGTCTTCATCCGAAATTCGTTCGCTCGTTCCCTTTCTCGACGAGCGCGGTTTGCTTCGAGTTGGTGGAAGACTTCAGTATTCAAATTTGAATTTTTCATCGAAACAACCAATTATTTTGCCAAAACGTCACCCGGTGACTGACGCAATCATCAGCAGTTTTCATAGAAATCATTTACACGCTGCACCTCAATCGCTATTAGCATCTATTCGTCTACAGTATTGGCCTATTGGCGGGCGTAAAACCGTAAGTCGAATTATTAACAAATGCGTTCGTTGTTTTCATGTCAAGCCTAAGCTTATGGAACATTTAATGGGAAATTTACCATCGGAAAGGGTTAAATGCAATCGAGCATTCCTAACTACCTTGTGGGCCATTTTTCTACAAATCGGACGTACGCAATAGAGCTCCAATTAAATGCTACATTTGCATCTTTATTTGTTTCGCCACCAAGGCCGTTCATTTGGAGCTGGTATAGGATTTGGCAACCTCTTCATTACTCGCAGCCCTTAGGAGATTTATTTGTACGCGTGGCAGACCGCAAACTATATGGTCGGAAAATGCCACCAATTTTGTTGGAGCCAAAAATGAGCTATCGGAACTTAAAAAACTATTTTTGAGCCAAGAGCATTCGAAAGTGATTCACGAACAGTGTGAGAGCGATCAAATTGAATGGAAGCTGATACCCCCTCGCTCTCCCCACGGTGGCGGTTTATGGGAGGCTGCAGTCAAAATGGCCAAATACCATTGTTATAGAGTGGTAGGTCTTTCTAAATTAAGCTTTGATGAGCTTCGCACACTTGTGTGCCAAATATCCGCGATTATAAATTAAGACCTTTATGTCCCATTACAGAGAGTCCTGACGATCTCGAGGTGCTTACCCCAGCGAACTTTCTCATTGGCGCACCCTTCCAATTCGTAGGAGAACCTGACATCACTCCTCTCAATATTAATCATCTTAGCAGATGGCAGCGAGTGTGCTACCTGCAACAACAATTCTGGAAGAAATGGCAAGCAGAATTTCTAACTCTTCTGCAACAACGCCATAAATGGCACTCATCTTCGTCGAATCTCAAGCTCGGAGACATGGTTTTGATAAAGGACGAGAACAATCCCCCGCTAAAGTGGCCTTTGGCTAGAGTCATAGAAACCATTTCCGGAAGGACCAGGTGGTGCGAGTCGCAGTTCTAAAGACACCAAAATGGCGTATACAAGCGAGCTGTTTTAAAGCTGTGTCTCCTACCAATTGATGATAATATCTTGAAAACCTAAACCTTTCAACGGGCTGAGTATGTTTAGAAATAAATACATATGTATGTAGTTTATATGCGAATTTAGTAGTAGAAATCATCACCGCTACTTTATACATATTTTATTAAGTAGCAACATTCTTAGCACTTAATTGTATAGAACAACACTATAACATTGTTTAAAACTAGATATATGCTTGCTTTAAGTCTGAGCGCCGACAATCGCCAAACCGGTTTTGTCTATTTGAGTGACTTTAATAACGCACTCTTATCATACTTGCATAGACAAGCATACATACCTACATTAATGTAAATGCATAGAATTAGAATATGTACCACTTTTCTTAATAAATTTTGCAGCATTTGATTTTGTGATTTTATTAAATTTTGCATCATGTTTTGCATGGTAGACATAAATTGTGTCATACACTGTGTAAGATTTATAATCATAGTTTCAATACCTCCATTTGGAGGATTTTGCGGCAGCTGCATTTGCAGAGTGTTGCCTTTCACCACATTTGCATAGCTTCCTTGTATATTATTATTGTTCGAAGCGATAGGAGTTGAACTTTTATCTGAGGTTTCTATAATTTCATTACGGGCTGTTTGTAACATCTGGTTACGACGTGCTTGAATGCCCTGTGATTACTTCGATTTCAAATCTTTATATGTGACCTGGTCTACGAAAAGGAAGCTAACGTGCGAAAACTAGTTTTCTGGGAAACAGCTGTTAAAAATAAACAACTCGTTTCTTCAGTTTCTCGTTAATCAAAAGTGAAAATTGATTTTTTGACACCAAAGCCCCCTTTCCGTAGACCAGGTCACTTATGTATACAGAACAACCCCTGTAGTTAGCAGTGTGATTTATCCCACAATTGCTGCGTTTTTTATTTAATTCGTCTTTAATAAGGGTGCATTTAAAAGTGGAATGTAAATCACCACATACCACACAAACACTGATTAGAGTGCATATGATTTAGCATGCCCATATTCCTGACAGTTAGTACATTGTACCGGACCGTTTCTTTTATGTGGTTATTCAACAGTTACTCTACGATGCAGAAAATATTTAAAATTATATATAGGATGGGTTTATTCTTTTTAAGTTGATTAGAATTCGGCTACAATTCAATTTTAAACATTGGCTGTGGTACTTTGTTTCTATTAAATATATTTACAACACTTTTAATCCCAAAACCACATTCTTCCAATGCTTCTTTTACTTCACTAGAGTCTACGGCGGACTCTATACCCTTAATTACAACAACTAGGCCCTTAGAGCTCTTCAGTTGATAAGAATAATAGTTCTTGTTTTTATTTGACAAAAACAATTGACAACAACGAACAATTGAACGATTTCCATAAGACGTTTTTCAGTGTAGGACTGAATTTTTGTTTCATCTACATATAATGCCAAAGGCCAAAAATATTTTCATTGCGCTTTAAGGAATGTTTGATACAACATTTCAAAACGAACTATAGTTCATAAATTTGATATTAAGTGATTTAGGATGAATTTAACGATTACTTTGAATTTCTTTCAATTATTGATTAATTGTTTCTTCAGAAAACCAGGATTGCCAAATACACATTTTATTGAAAAATTTTATTAAAAATTAGTACTTCAAGTAGATTTCTTTAGAGTTGCATACTACTACAAGAAAATTCCCCGCTGTAAATTTTCTTGACATTTCTTAAGCGTTTTTTATATGAAGTTTTTACATTTCTTGAGAGCTGGATCCTAAGCTTTAGCAATATGAGTATTACTGCTACGCTCGCGCAAATATATTAGAGATGAGTGCCATTAACAATGCGACTCTTCGCATCGTCGTCTGAACCATTAGTACAGCAAATCTGTTGTCATTTAAAACTTCCGCTTTATTTTTTTTCGTGTGCCGCCTTGAAATTTTTTAGGATTGACCGCGGACTTTGAAGGACTTACTTTCCATTTTATATTAACGTAGCGGTCAATACCAGTTTGTACAGACGGGCCTTTTTTTATTGGTACATTCTCACCTTGCGTTATGATTTCCTTCGTTGCCTGCGTGCTTGCTGGTACCTGCAGACTGATTGCTGTCAGCGCATTTGTTGTTGCCTGATTGTTGTTTTCTGCTGCTTTTACTGACTGCGTCCTTTGCTTAGTTTCCTTTTCAGCTGCTCGCCTAGATAACTCATCATCGCCATTACACTTTCTATGTTCTATGTTGTTATTGTTGTATACTCGACAAAGCTGAAGTAGGCATTTAAGGAATGCCTATGGCCTCGCTGGTGAGGCTGCGAAGCACTCATTATTGTTTATTTGATTTTTTTTGTTTTCACTTTTTGATTCCTGCAATATTTGTTTATGTTTATAATTATTAATTTGTGTGTACTCTTCTTTATATGTTTGGTTTGTTTACAATTTAATAAATAGTTTTTTTTTTACTTTTAGCTTGTTTATTGTTATTTTTATTTTTCTTTTTTGTAAAGACAGAATTCATGGAGCGAATTAAATAAACACGTCCGTATATTTTGAAAACACCCTGAACCAGATTTTGACCCATTCGTAATCATCAGAACAGTTCGTGTTGAACGAGTAAATAGTGTTTCCGTGCGTATTAATGGACCGAAAAGTGTCTAATGTTTGCCGTGTATAGTAAAATGAAATGTGGCTCGTTGCGACAGAAAGACTTCATTCTAATTGGAACGATTTCGCGAAAAAATTAAAAAACGAATTCGGCAATTATCACGATGAGGCAGGAATACATTTCGAAATGCAAGTGCAGTACGTAGACAAAATAAAAAAGTAGACGACTACTTGGGCGACGTGAGTGAAACAGCAACAGCTAATACGCGAGAGAAGAATTACGAAATCGTGAACAGGCTCAATGAATAAATACAATGAGAGAATTAAGAGAAACCTTAAACAAATAAAAAAGAAACGTACCGATAAAATGACACCGAAGTGTAACAAAACTCGAAATAAAAGAATACAAAAAAAGGAATGTAAATAAAAACGAAAATTCTGATAAGAAATTCGAAGCAAAAAGTGTAAAGTGCTATAATTGGGATGAATTACACATATCGAAAAATTGTCAAAAACCTTAACGTAAATAAAGATATGAAAAATGTAATAAACTGCATTCAAGATATGATTCTTAGTGAAAGTCTGAAGCTAAATATGAAATACATTTTGTGTAAACGATGAAAATTAAAAGCATTTATTGATACAGGTGCTCAGTGTATAATGAATCGGAAATCGTTATGCGTCAAAATTAATTGCAAATACATAAATAAAGAGATATACAAATCAGAGGATTATGTGGTGGTAGTCGACGTGCGAAAGAGTCAGTGAAAACAAATTTAACAATCGATCGTATTACTGTACCAGTTACCTTGCATTTGGTAGACGATAAATTATTACCTAGTGACATTCTATTAGGGCAAAAAAGTTTTATAAACAATAAAAAGAAATTAGAGTTGAAGAAATAAAACGTTACGTTAATGAAAACAAAATTATATGTGAAATAAACGATAAAGCTGTAAAAAAACATTAATGAAAATTATAGACGACAATAGAAATGTTTTTGCAAACAACTTAAATGAACACAAAAAAACTAATTTGATAAAAATTAAAATTGAATTAAATTCAAATGAAATTGTGTCTCAATCTCCATATCGTGTACAATAACCTAAAAAACAAATTGTCTCTGAAATGATAAACGATGTATTCAAAACGACGTAATACAAAGTTAAGAATCACAATATGCAAGACCAGTTGTGATTGAAACAAAAAAAAAGGTAACGATAGATTATGTATTGACTATCGACGTTTAAACAAACTAATTGTCAAAGAAATATTTCCACTTTACAATAATGAAGAGTGTCTTCAGGAAGCAGCGCGTTGTGAATACTTGTATTTCACAACGCTTGAATTGAACCGTAAGTATACATCTTTTGTTACTACCGAGGGTTTATAGGAATTTAAAAGTATGCATTATTATCTGCAGTAACACTTACAAAGAAAGGTTTCGAAAACGACAGTGTTAGATGTTTGAAGCTAATTTGATATTGAATGATTCAAAATGCAAGTTTTTGAAAACGACAATAAATTTCCTTGGACATCGAATATCACCGAATGGGTTACCTCTAGGCCAAGCAAAAACGAACGCTATACAAAATTATGAACGACCAACAACGTTACAAAAGTTAAGAGATTTCTAGGGTTGAGTGGATATTTTCGAGAACTCATTTCAGGTTACGCAATAATATCTGAATCTATTCGAAATTCTATTACCTAAAAATGGGATCTTTAATTGGAACTACGACCAAGACAAAGCCTTAAACGAATTAAAGCAGAAACTGATGTCAAAAACTCTACTAGTCGCAAATCGAGTAGATGGAAATCACAAAATTCATACAAATGCTAGTTCAGCTGGTGTATTGGTACAAAACGAATTTGATGGATTGAAACCAGTTGCGTATTAAAGTTGATCGACGAGCGATACCGAAATAAGTTTCCACAGTTACAAACGTGAAATTTTAACTGGAATTGAAACGTTAGAGAGATTCCGTTACTACATCACGGTAAAACTGTAAAAGTTGTAACTTGTTTGTAATCACTGTTGAAACTGCTATGAGTAAGAGATAGCTTATTCTACGAATTGCTCAATGGTGATTAGGGATACAAGAATTCGATATCGATATTTACATCGTCAAGGTAGACGCTTGAAACACGTCTACGCTTTAAGTAGTTGTTCAAACGATAGTACTAAAGAAGCAGATGTAGCAACTCTACGAGTAGATAAAGTATCGATTACACCAGACGATTGACAAAGATAAACAAACTTTGAAATAATTCTGTATTAAGAGAAAAATAGATTATTTAGAATCAAAAAAGAAACGAAATTATGGGTTGTTCCGAAAGCGTTAAGACATAAAATGTTTGAAGAATGTCACGATAAAAATAGTCATTCGGATTTCGAACAGACCATTAACAAGATGAAAACGTACATATGGTTCTCACGAATGCATAATTTCGTCAAATCATATTTTAAAGCATATGTTGAATGCCCATATAATAAAAGTCAAGGTGGTAAAACTGAAGAACAGTATCATTTCGATAACATCGTACCAAATCATTAAAAACCGTTCATATGGATTATTAAGACAAAAAGAAAAAGAAAAGAAACGAACATATAATATTCATAGTTGATGCTTTTACGAAGTATACGATTATCAAAACAGTAAAAAGTACAGCAACGAATCTAATAATTCTAAATTTGTTATATACTTTAATATATTATTGTCATATAAGCTTACATATGTATATGTAAGTATGTACATAATGTGCGAATATTAATAATTAGAAAATTGATGAACATGTTATTGTAAATATTAGAAATTTTAAATTATTTAATTTTTTATCCCCAATACCACATACTATTGTGTCTATTTTAGGCACAAAGATATGTATTAATAAAATATGTTCTGCAATTGAGATAACTCAAATATTGTTTGATATGTATATCTAGCATAAAATTACCTGGAAGTACAAACATCTTTATATTACGTATAAGGTGGCCCTGGGAAGTATTGACCCGATTCCACATATTTTGGATACACAGAATTACTATTGCAGGAAAAAGATTTTGCCTGAATTTTAATTGCATATTTCACACAATGACCGATTTTTTCGGTCAAAAGTCAACTATAGACACTGGGGTCCACATATTATGTACCTAGGTGATTGAACACTTTTGGTTGGATTTGGACAAGTTTTGGTCATAAGGTGGCACATTGTAAAGGAATTATTAGTGCAAAATTGTACCCTAGAAAGTGAAAGAATGGCCTCACACCATCTCGGAGGTAAAATTTATTGACTCTGGTGTAATTAGTTATTGATTTATTGCGCTTTTAGCAGTTTTGAACAGTATCGTTATATGGGAAGTGAGCTGGTCATCATCCAATTTAATCCATTTTTACACTCCCGGTAGGAATTTTTATAATATCTGCGCTAGGTAAATTTGGTTGCTGTAGCTTCAGTAGCTTAGGAGATATGTAGAGGGCGGGCCATGCCCACTTTTTCAAAATAGTTTTAACTACGATCCCCTGTACCAAATTACAGTTTTATATCTTAATTTAATGCTTAGTTTTGACACTTTATAGGTTTTCGCTTAATGGCGATTTGTGTGGGTGGCACTGGTCCGATTACGATCATCTACGAACTCGTAATTTTTTTTGTACTAAGAAATCTGCATCCCAAGTTTCATCGAGATACCTCAATTTTCACTCAAGTTAGAGCTTGCACGGACGGACAGACAGACAACAATTGTTGCGATTTACGTGAGTACCTGCGGACGACGGCCTAATCTCATGGTGCTTTCTTTGAAGCACATACTTAGATCAATACAATGCTTTGATCAGTGCCCCAAAGTATAAATGCATTTTGCACGTATATTTTGGTTCCAATTGGTTTAGGTGAATATGGACACCTTAGCCGCCTTGGTTGGGTACGAGGCCGATCTAAAACCTCTGCCTTTGGGTCCGGCACCCGGCCGCAATGCGACTCCACATTGGATTGAATTTTTAAACCCTGCTTGCCTTTAGGTTTCAACCACAGCCACCACGAATCTCCACAAAGGGCCAAACTCAATGAGCAGATTGGAGTAAACTCCAAGGGCCAACTGCTCCCCGTGGTACCAGGTAAAAGTGTCTGGTAAGACCTCGTAGCTTTTGCTACTACAAGTTTAACAACAAATGTCTTTATCATACTAATATTATAAATGCGAATGTAAGTTTGTTTGTTACGCTTTCACGCAAAAACTACTTAAGCGATCATCATAAAACTTTGTACATATACTCTTGAAGGTATTAGAAGTAACATAGGGTACTTTATATTAAAAACAAATTTTATAAAAGATAAAATAATTGTTTGTCAAAAAATAGTCACATTTAGCTACTTCAACGCAATCTAGCATTACAGTAATGAAGTTTCAACCCTGAATACTGTAATACCGTCCTACTGTATTACCGGCGGTGACGATAATATCTAATTCAATTGAATATAGTTTGAACTGTTTCTAATTTTTCTATATTTATTGTTATTTTACATGCAAATTTTTGTGGTTAGCTGTCACTTTATTATTTTAGATCTTACTCGCTGATGTTAATTCTTACTCTGCTTTTTTTTTGAAAATGAGCAGAGCGACAAAGTGTTTTGAGAGCAGCTGAAACGCCTCTTCAGGCACGAGTTCGTTTATAAAGACAAGATGCACTGCAGACAACTAGAAGAGCGATAGAAACACCAGAACAATCGCAGGCGAGAAGAAATCATAATGCAGACATGCAGACCAAGCACCGCCGAAATTTTATGCGTAATGATTGGGCTGTGTTTAATGGTACTGGGTTTCAATGTGATTCTTCAATTGAATATCATAATCATCCATTGATTGTTATTGACTCAATGAATAAAAAATGTCAGTACTGCGATGCTTTTAAATGGAAAGATGAAACTGCTGGAATGTGCTGTTCCGGTGGTAAAGTTTCACTTCCATTACTTGGTGAACCAAAAGAGCCTTTGAAAACTTTGTTATTAAATGTTACAGATGAGTCAAAGCAATTTCTAAGTGATTTCCGTCAAACCCAGTGATCTCCAGTAATTCAGAGGGGGACACCAGCAGATGAAATTCAAGCGTGCAATAAATAATCAAGCTTATGGTCGACAGTTGAAAAACTCCGCCTGAAAACGAATATGAGAGTGCATCTTCATAATGACGTGTATTCAGGACTTTACGAAGAAATCTTGTTGAAAATTGGTGATGGTTGTTTAGATGTTGACGCTGAAGGCTACATATTACTGTCAAGAGAATTTTGTAATTTAGTAGAAAGTGATGTGGATCTCATTGATAATGTTTTTCCGGAATTGCAACAAAATTTGTGTATTGATCAGTGGTTGTGTGCAAGAGCAATATTAGCACCAAGAAATTAAATTGTTAATAGGATCAACACTTACATTTTAAAGAAGGTTCAAGAAGAAATGAAGGAATATTTGTCAATGGACAAAATAAAGTTTCAAAAATTAACCTGTGTTTACGTATGGAATTTTAAATTTAATTGCAAAAAAGTATATAATTAAAATGAAAATAAAGTGCAACAAAGTAAAACAGTGTAAAAATGTAATGGTGACGCCAAAAATTGATAACATGCCTTGCTTTCATATAGTACCTAATTTCCGGCTATAATTTAAAATTTCCGGTTGGTTTTATGTACATCGTACTATATGTATCAATGAGTGTGTAATATACCTTAGCAAAATGAAATGAGCGTAGAACTATAGTTTATTTGCAAAAATGTGTGAAATCGGTGGACGAAATAGACCACGGTCTACATATGACCCGATTCACTTGAATAAGTACATATTTTATTTTTAAGTTACAAGCCAAAATCTCTTCATTTAGAGGAGTTCATTTTAAGCTTGATTTTAAAGGCATATGTATTTTGTACAAATGTTGTGAAAATGAAAAATTTATTTCTTAATTTTGTGTACACATATGCGGCGTTTTAATGAATAACTTTTAAACTTGCATCATTTGAATAGGTAAAGCAATCTCAATGCTCAAATTTTTTTTAGATTAAGAAAAAAATATCTGAATTCTTTAGTACTATCACCACTGACAGTAAAATCACCAAGCATTGAAGAAAGTCGCACTCAGGGATCGGAAAATTTCTTTCCTAATTCATTATTTGATTCCATATGTATGTATAAATCTTGTAAATTTATTAAAGAAATAAAATAAAAATTTTATAAGATATTGCTCAAAATAATTTTTCACTTGTAATATATTTATAGTCATAACTGACAAGCAGCAGCTATAATAGCTTTTTAGTCATTACGGACAATTTTCAGCTTTGATGGATTTATGGTCAGCAATGACTCAAAAAAAAAACATGAATGTGAGTAGTATTGATATCAGAGATCTGCAACGAGTATGATAAAATCAGAACAAACAATGGTGCCAAAAACACAATCAAATCAATTCAGTTCAGCATAGACAACATCGTTAATCAATTCGTGTATCTGCCAGCGTCAACTGACCTGATGCGAGACGAACAATCTGTTCTTCGGCAATCACGATCGTGTAAATGTATCAGCTTTAAAAATGTGCGCGTGTTATAAATTTTCGAAGCGTAAACAATGGAAATTGCATCAAATACGTACATACATACATATGTACATACATATGTATATACAAACATAATTTAATCATAAACATAATCGGCCTACTCCGGGATTAGCAGGGATAGTTGTCAAATTAATTGAAGTTTTTTTTGAGGAAAAAAAAATGGCAAACTTCGAAAAAAATTTATTTAAAAAAAATTGTCTAATTTTCAAAAATAAAAAAATATAAAAAAGTCGGGCTAATCCGGGATTAGCGGGGATAGTTGTCAAATAAATTGAAGGTTTTTTTGAGAAAAAAAAAAAGGCGAAGTTCCCAAAAAAAAAATGACGATTTTACTTAAAAAAAACTAATTATTTTATATAATTAATTGTGTTAAATTTTTTTTGTGTATTTTTTCGAAAAGTTCATTCAAAAACAAAAATTTAAAAAAAAGGTCTACAAAAGACAATTACTACAAAAGTTATGGCTATTTGAAAATAAAAAAGCCATTTTTTTGAAAAATTCATAACTTTTTTGAAGTTGAACCAAAATTTTTGAAAAAATTTTAAAAAATGTTTTTCAAAGGGTAGAAGAGGATGGATAAGTTTCAGCAAAATCTAAAGGGGTCGGATTCAAAAGTGGTCGATTTGGTATGGAATACCCCACATATTACATAGAAATATACTACTGTGGTGAATTTTTAATTTATACTTCGAGTGTTTTTCGAATCGGTAAATTTTTTTTCTGTAAGTTGGTAGTACAGTTAGTGACATCTATGTTAAATTTCACGTCAAAATATTCATTAGTATTTGAGATACGCATCGTTTTGTGAGGCTGTAAAAGTGAATTCTTTTTTTACTATGTCGGAATGTATTGAACAAAGAAGTGCGATACCATTTCATACTGCTTTGGTTATTCGTAATCATTTCGCCACATTCACATGACCACTCTGAGGACACCGTTTTGATTCAATTGAGGACACAAAAGCTGAATCGAAGAAGGCTCTAAAAATTTGTCCAAGTGCTATGATGACTGGAAAATTCCTTGGCAGAAGTGTATTGCAGCGGGAGGGGCTTACTTTGAAAATAATGAAATGGACAAAATTCACCTTTCAATTTGACCACAGTAGTATATCTAAAATTTCCTGATTACGCTCTACCTATTATTGCCATTGTAACTAGTTAACATAAAATAAACTAATTAATAATTTGTTTTACGTATTGTATAATACAGAATAATTAATGGTGCTGTGCGTATAAATTGCAGAGAGCCTGAGTCTGGCTACTGTATAAAGCTTAGTACGCAGCTTTCAAGAAACGTAAAAACTTCATATAAAAAACGCTTAAGAAATGGTAAAGAAACTTTCCAGCGATAAATTTACTTGTGCTAGTACGCAGCTCTCAAAAAATCTAGTACTAATTTTTGATACTTTTTTCAGTAAAATGTGAATATGGCAAACCTGGTTTTGCGAAGAAACATCAAATCAACAATTGTTTCTTGAAGTAAATTCGAAGCAATCGTCAACCAACCTTAAGGTGTTACGGTTTTTTGCGCTCAACCATTTCTTTCCATTTACTTTGAGCGACAAGAGCCCTGGCTTCAGTGTTCACATGGACAGAAAGTCTTTCCATATGAGATTTTGCATATTTGTTGATTGATGCGGCAACTGAGTCAATTCCGAGATCACGTTCGAGATCGAGCATATAAAGGCGCATTGATGGCGCATCTTAAAATTTTGTTTTAAAATCGCTGGATTTATACAGCAGTGCTGGGGCTTGAGCAGCCCCAAAATTGTATCCCATAAGTCGAAACTGATCTGAACACCTGCTTGTAGCGAAGAATTTAGCCAATACATGTTTCTGAATTTTATTTCTAATTCTTCGTTTTTCTTTTTGCCATGTGCACTCCACCTAAGTTTTATGTCCAAGGTCACACTTAGGTATTTCGCAGTATTATAATATGATATGGTATTTGCACACCGTTTAAGTACAGAGGCATATATCTTTTATTTTTTTATGTGAAATCAATATTACTGATTTAGTTTCGTTTAATTTTATTCGCCGTTTAGCTGTCTATTAAAATATTTTGTTTAAATGTTCTTGCAATCTTGAAATTATGCAGTTTGTGTTTTACCGACAAACAAAACCGTAGTATCATCTTCAAATGTTGCAGTAATACAATTGTCCGCGTGTGGTAGATCGCCTGTAAAGAGTAGGTAAGGATGGGTCCTAACACACTACCTCGAGGAACACCTTTAAATCAGAGTACATATTTCCATGTTTACTTAGAAAAAAAAAGTCCGAAAGCATCTTAATTTTGTTTAGGAGCACGTCATGGCAAACTTTATCAAAGGCTTTAGAAACGTAGAGGATAACGGCCGAGCAAACCTTTTTTTATTCAAAGGCATTTTCAATGACTCGAGTTATTTTATGTGCTTGGTCAATAGTGGAGTCATTTTTTCGAAAGCCAACTGATGCACCGTATCATCTTCCTCTCTTAACCTTTTGCATTCCGCACGATTTTGGACGTTGGCTATCAGCTACTCAGCGCTACTTTACAGGAGAAACAAACATTTACACTCCCTCGTATAACTTATTATAATTTGAGAACTACTTAACGTATTTTAACGATATTGGACTGATATGAATTGGTTGGGATCGAAGAATGTTTATTTGTAAAACCAAAAAAAAAACAACATTTTATTGATGTTTTCTTGTGAGAACATAACATAGAGTATCGTTTTCTTTGTCCCACATCTGGAACATACAATTTATTATCTAATCTATTGTCCCCAGAAGTTGTGGATGGGTGCGTTCTTGACCCGCCGACATTTCTTGTATATATCTCTTAGTAATTTTACGATGTACACTGAGAGGGATCAGCGGAGTGCAAAGGGTTAAATTATGTTGTTAAGACGCACAGCAAGTAGTTTTTCCAAAAGCTTTGAAAATATTTGCAGGAGAGATATGGGCCGATACGAAGTAATGTCAGGCGCTGGCTTACCAGGTTTATTGAACTTAATCGCCTATGCAGTTTTCCAGTAAATATAGTGTTTGTCCGGAAAGTAATAGGACTTTCTTCCACCGTGACTGTACTTCGGAGCGTGCGCACACCGATTGGATTCGGTAGAGAGGGTTCCTAGCTAACGAACGAGCGGCTAGTCTGTTGTCTCGGAGCACCTGGAGAGTCAGGACAAACCTTTTCGTGCGATGTGTTTTTATGAGTTGTGCAAGCCGAAAATGCAGCGTTTGTTAGAGCAGAGGTATGCGATTAAATTCTGTGTGGAACGCGGTAAATCTGCATCAGAGACGTTCGATATGATCAAGCAGGCTTACCCCGCAAGAAGTGGTGTTTCGGTGGCACCAGGCTTTGGACCGGGAATAGGTCGCTGATGAGTGAGCAAATACAAAGAGAAAACCATGCTTATTGTCTTTTTTGGACAACCGTTAACCCCAAGCTTTACGTGGAAGTTCTCAAGAGACTCAAAGGAAGGGTCAATCGGGTCCGACAAGACATCGCAGCCAGTTGAAAGTTGCACCACGACAACGCCCCGGCACACACCGCCTTTCTTGTGAACAAAAGCTTAACCAAGGCCGGCATCCCAACGCATACTGGTCGATTTCATAGGCCAAAAATAAAAAAATAAAAGTTTGAAATTTACCACTTATATGTATCAAAGCTATTTCTTAACACACCAATAAAACTAACGGTAAATACATTTTTGCTCTATCCCATTCGTAGGGGCTACGAAAAGCGAGAGAAGTGAGACAATAGAAACACGCGGAATGTGCAGTGAAAATAGCTTAAAAATTATCTCTTATAATAAATTAAATTGCCATATAAAATCGTATTTAATCCTCATAAATCGAAATGATAATTGATAACGAAAGTATATGTTATATAAAAAAATGTTTTTTATGTAATAACATGTTGTTTTACTATTTTAAAACAATTGTTTTATAAGTGCCCTTTTGAGTGGTATGTTTTTCTTCATACATCGATTTAAGAGATACAAAAAGTTGTGATCCCTGTCTCGCCCTCAAATGAATCAAGTTTGTTTATATCAGTTAATGTTTTCTAAGTCTATGCTTTTGATTTCAGCTGCAACTTTTTGCAACTTTCTTTGTTATTCATGTTATTCTACCAGGCATGCGATATAATTTTTTTGTATTTATGTGCATGTATTTTCGTGCATATTTTATTGTTTTTTATGTTTTTTTTTCATCATACATATATGTACATATTTGAGCTTTGGTTTTCATTTTATCATTTTCTCTCTTTTATCAAATGTTTGTTTTATACGTACTTTTATTTAGGCACATCATATGGGTGTACACTTTCACGCCTATATACATATAATATTTTATTTTTGAATTTTGGTGTTTAGAAAATTTGTGAAGTAATATCACTTATCACCGAAGCAAATTTAATAAAGCTTCAGTATCTACTTATTAGAAGCTTCGTTAGCAAGAAAGTCGATATTAACTTTTTACCCTGCTGTGATGACATTTTAAAGGAAAAACAGTTATCCTGAGCAAATAAAGGTCTCAAAATCTGATGTTGAAGTTGAGATAAAAAAATTATTGAGCCACATTGCGTTACAAATGTGATTAATGAACGGAATGTGTTTTCTAGTTATCTATTAACAATAGGAATATGTGGCTTTGTTGGCAATTCTCGGAGCGAATATAACCAGAAATTTTAAAATAATAATTTGTAAGATAATAATTTATTTGTCACGACATATATATGTTCCTCTACAACTAATAATAAAATCGCAAAATGATGAAGAGCACAAACAAATTTTGAAAAGCTGCAGACATTCGTCGATCCGCTATTGCCGTCCTGTTCGAATTAAATTTGAAAAGGAATCAAATTGCGCTAGATCCTGCAAAGGAATTAACTTCAAAATATTTCTGGTATTATCTTCCCTCGTCAGTCCGTAAAATTTTAATTCACGCTCCCTATGTTATTCAATATGCACCAGTTTCAATTGGAGAGTTCTCATAAGAGCTGAGAGTCAAGCAATAAGGCCTTTAAAATGTATCGACTCCATCATATACGAAAAAACTAACGGATCAAATACAAATCAGAACTTGCTAAACCGAATGCTTTTGAGCTTAGATCCTTTCATCACCAGTCAAAGAAACTATCATGCAAAAGTAAATAAATTTTATTAAAATCAGTTTTTGATTTAGTTGACTAAGATTCAAAAAAATCCTTTTTTCGTTTATTAACTTTTTTAATTTAATATAATTCATTAAAAATTGTTACCACCGGGGGGTGTCGTAGTGGGAAACGGGAGAGAGAGATTTTAAAAAGCTTTGGCAAACGTTTTATTTTTATTTAGGCAGTGGAAGTATTTTTGGCCGCTGATTCCATACAAGACCGACCACTGTGCAACGCTTCCGCAACCGCCCTACATCTCAGATTTGCCCCCTGAATTTTGTTTGCTTCCTTGCCTGAAAAGGCCTATGAAAGGCAGGAATTTTGAAACCACAGAGAGGATCCAAGCAGCATGCACCTCGGCTCTCAAGGCAATTCCGGAGAATGCCTTCCATGACGCTTTCAATGCTTGGAAATCGCGCTGGCAGCGCTGCATCGACGCAGAAGGAGCCTATTTTGAAAGTTTTTGCAGAATTGTAATGATTGGTTCAATAAATTTTTTTTAATCGACTCAGTCCTATTACTTTCCGAACAAACCCTCTGTGTATAAGCCCATATCTATCTCGATTAGCTTTAGGTGAAACGTAAAACCGTTACATGAACAAAACTATAATACTCTGTAGCAATTTGTCGCAATAGTATAAAAATTAGTCTTCAGAGCACATCGAATGTGATGATATTGAAGTCTTTCTTGTAACCGCTAATTTTACTTTCATTGAAAGTGTAAATAAATTAATAAAATGGTGCAATTATATTAAATGCCTTTCCACTAAAGGAGTTTGATATTTCAAATTAGAAAATTACTAAGATATAAATAAATATAACTATAAATATTTGATGAAAGATGGTGATTGAACTGCCTATTTTATAAATTTTTTCCCCCGCATATTTACACATCGACAACAAATATCTGGACCACCGTGCATTTGGTTAATTGTATGTATAGAGCATTTATTAGCATATATCAGTCGTATTAGAACTGAATGACAACAGTTTGATAGGCACAAAAGCATGAACTGTTTAAAAAATGCTCCTAAAACTATATAGCTAAAATTATTAATGTTATATGCTGTCGTTTCAATAACAAATTGACAACAGTGAAGAAAATATAGCAGCAGTAGGTGAGAGTGTACATGAAGACCGACTTTTTCGAGCCAAATATTAATTAAGTAAGAAAAATATTTGAATATAATAATACTGTGGTTTAATATTTAGTAATTTGAATTATAACACAAAAAAATATTAATTATTTGATTGGGGTACGTACTTACTTAAAGGGCTATACCAGTGTGACACTTTCAAAAAAAAAAAAATTTTATTTGCTTTTTCCATAGCTTATATTTCCATAAATATACTGTGAAATCGGGAAGGTCGTGTCTTGAATAGTTTTTGGATGGCAGCGTTCTAAAGAGCGGCCGCTCGGAGGCGCAAACATATTATATATAAGTGAAACTTTAAACGCGTTTTTCTCGAAACGACATTTTTCAAAATTGCTGGCGTCATAACTCAACGAGAAATTGACCGATCGACTTTCAAATTAAAACTGAGTATTTTTTAATACATTTACTATACAATGACCTACGATCTTTTAGATTGCTTGAAAATTGTCAATTTGGCATTAAAAAAACGACCAGTTTTTACCTAAAAAAACTATTTTTATTTTTCAAATTATCCCATTTTGTTAATTATTGATCGCAAGTCATTGTATAGGAAACATCTTTAAGTGTAATAAACTTTTCAAATTTTTTTGTTTCAGCAACTCATTCGGCCGGAATCATGCCAGCAGTTGGGGCACTTTTTTTTGACACCTCGGAAGACAGCCGATAACTCCTTTATTTTCAACATTTTTGTAAAAAAAAATTTTTAAATATAGTTGAAAATATACCTTATTACGTTCAAGGAAGTTCGAAATATTCAATAGCGTACTTCATCTTATATAAATTCATAACTCCTTTATTTTCAACATTTTTGAAAAAAAAAAAATCTTAATATATATTTGAAAATATACCTTATTACGTTCAAGGAAGTTCGAAATATTCAATAGCGTACTTCCTCTTATATAAATTCAAGAAAATCGCCTAATTTTTAATGCGTCACGCAGGTATAGCCCCTTAAACAAATAACAAAGTACAGTTAACAACAATTACGAACTAATAAATGCTGTTTGCTTATTACCAGAAAATTTCTTAGCATAATTCTATAAAAAAAAATTA
Organism: Bactrocera tryoni; assembly: GCF_016617805.1. NCBI lineage: Eukaryota > Metazoa > Arthropoda > Insecta > Diptera > Tephritidae > Bactrocera > Bactrocera tryoni. The sequence goes on from NW_024395977.1 coordinate 30,136,283, forward strand.
AACGAATCCTTTAAAAAAATCTTCTAAGTTGTTTTGTAACTTGAGGAACTTTCCAAAAATACAAAGAAGGCCCTATTTGTTTAAAAGTCGATAAAATAGTTCACAAAAATTATAAATCGCCTGTATCCGTCAACGTCGCCTGCCCTCACCTGTCTGCCCGTTCGGGTCAACGTTGTTTATGATGTTCACTCATGTCCACAGACAGACGACTGATAAAAAATGTAGTTATTCGAAGTATACGGCATTTTGTTGTTGAATAATACCTAATAAAGGATTACGTAGCACTTCTGCACACATCAGTCATTTTAATTGGATATCTGTTATTACGTAGTAGCAAATCGCTTCGGCATTGTTTAGACGGCTGCTTGTATTATTTCCCATAAAGAATGATTGTTCCGAGGTTTTCGAGCAGTTACGGCTTTTAAAATTCCCCATCGATTTTCTACCGGGTTTATGTCCGATCTTTGAGCTGATTTTAATACTTCGACTACTAATGGTTGGGGTCGTTTTCGTGTTGAAAAATCCAAACCAACGGTAAATTGTCCACACCGTCTTGTTCTGCAATTTGGTGATTATAGTGTACAGATTTGCAATCGCTCATACCTTAATGAGTGTATGGAAAAAATGATGATGAATGATTTGGTATGTGTTGATATCTCTTCAAAGTGTTATTTTATTCAGCGAGAGGATTCTCTTGTTCTACCTGAGGAGTCATATCATTCTGCTTTGGAAATAACTGCCGAAATCAAGGCAATGTATTGGATTGTTATCATCAACTTTCTAGCTTCTTTACACAATGTTACTTTGCCAAAGCTATCTACAAGGTGCATTCCAAAGTAAACAGCACTTTTTGAATCTAACGCGCCCTGGTGGCGCCATCTATATGTCGACTGGTGCGTTAGAATCTGTTATCTTTATCGATTGTCCAGTGAGAATTTCATGACATTTCATCTATTGGAAGTGAAGTTTAAAATTGGTAAAACTTTTACCGAAACGTTTCAATTGATTAAACAAGTTTATGGCGATGATTGCCTATCCCGCAGCAGAGTGCACGAGTGGTTTCAACGTTTTGAAAGTGGTCGTGAGGACATAAATGACGATCAACATGTGGGCCAATCAAAATCCGTGATCACCGGAAATTCCATCGAAACTGTGCGTGAATTAATCAAAAATCAGTCGAAATCATAATTAAAATTCATGGAAGTGGAATTGAACATCTCCAAAACATCGATTTATCGCATTTTGACCGAACATTTAGGCTTACGAAAGGTGTGTGCACGGTTTGTTCCGCACAAATTGACTGACGATCAAAAATTGCTCAGAATCCAACATTCGCAGGACATCTTGTGACCGATTATTTCACCAAAAATCACATTTTAACCATTAACCACTCCCCGTATTCACCTGATATGGCACCGTGCGACCTCTTTCTTTTCGGAAAAATGCAGTTGCCCATGAAAAGAAAGCGTTATGCAGTTACGTAGAGGCCATTCAAAAGGCTTGCACCGGCATACAGGCGGCCATACCGGCCAATGAGCTAAACCACTCGCTCGGCATGCTTTTCAACCGTGCAAAGAGCTTTATTGAAAAAGAAAGAGACTATTTTGAATAAAATAAATTGATTTTGCCGAAAAAACCATTTGTTCTGTTTTTCTAAAGTCCTGTTTACTTTGGAATACACCTTGTATAATAGGGAATAGTGTAACTTGGCCTGACTATAATGGAGATATTAATTTGAGGCTCTCGAAATAAAACTATCACGGTATTATTTGAGAAATATGTTCCTATAGTAATTGTCAATAAAATTAAAAGTACAACACCGCGAAAGAGTTATATAAATTAAGAAACAGAAAAACTCGAGCTTTTAAACATTAAAAAAACTGATTCACTTGTCGACTATTCTAAATATTCTGCTCTGCGTTGACAGTATTCGGATATATGTACACAGAAAATGTTATAAAATTTACTTAAATAAGTTAAAAAGAATATTGTACGGAATCCAAAACTGTTTTATGATTTCATTAACTCCAAAAGTAGGATTACCAAATTTCTATCCGCGATGAAATACAAATGTATTATGTAATGTGACTATTACATTATTGCCAATATGATTGCAGAATTTTTCAAGTCAAACTTCAGTACTAATTATCCTAAAATGTTTCCAATTAGCATGTGCTCTGCCCGAATAAGCGAAATATATGTACTTGCCTCTGATCAAGATTTTTAATTCGTCTCTTAAAAAAGGTGTATTTACCTCAATATGGAAAAATCCATTTATAATCCCTTTGCATAAATGTGGATTTATGTCGTCCATTGAAAATTATAAGGGTATTGCAAAACTATCAGTTATACCTAAACTTCTGTAGATTTCTTCTTCTCAGTATGGATTTCGTAAAGGGAAATCTACTTTAACAATTTTACTTGAATTTGTAAACGATGTATCATTGGGTTTTAGCGAAAACAAGGATGCGGATGTTATACACATTTAGTTTAGTAAAGTTTTCTATCTACTGTCGTACATAAACTTGATCTTCTGGGCTTTCAGTCAAGATTTATTCAATGGGTATCTTCTTACCTTTATAACAGAATACACCGAGTGATATTTGAGGATACTATATCAAATTCAATTAATGACTCTTCAGGTGTTCTGCGAGGTAGTCATCTTGGCCAGATTCTGTTCTTGTTATTTATTAACGATATCTCTTCGGTCATGGAATTCGCAAATATTTTATTATATGTCGACAATCGAAAGCTTTTTAAATAATATACTTTAATTGATGAGTAGTGTCTGTTGCAAATAAACTTACAACAATTTAGTGGCTTGGTATGATATAAATGATTTGCCATTGAATCTCAAAAAAGGAAAGACGATGTGCTTTTCTAGTAGATCTGGGCACCCCTCCTTTTATGTAATAAAATGTATTCTAGAGCAAGTTTTTAACTTTGTTGATTTGAGAGTTACCCTAGAGCCTAGACTTAATTTTAGTTTTCCTATTGAAACCATACTCTTGAAAGCAAAAGGTGTTCTCAGATTTGTTAAACGTTGGCCCAAAGAATTTAAAGATCCGCATGTAAACAACACTTTTTACACTTAGTTGCCAAATTCATTCTGACAAGTTAGAATCTGTTCAAAAACAATTTTTAATTTTCGCTTTAGGGCATTTCCGATTCGATTCTAGGTTAAGTCTTCCTCCATACACTAGTCGTTTAAAACTTATCAATTTACCTACACTTACTAGTCCTAATGAAATGCTTGCCATTATATTCTTAGTAAAAATCCCTAATGGAAAAATTTGCAGTTCTTTTCTCCTGTCTGAAGTTAAATTTAATATCCCTGTTCGCTTTTCGAGACAGTTTAGATCTTTACTGTAAAAATCTCGTAGATCAAATTTTGAACTAAACAAACCATACCGTCGCAAGTGTTTCCTCGGGCAAAAAACGGTCATTTTTCAATAATTTTTTTTACATATAAAAAATGAAATATTTTAATAAAATTTTTCTTTCTTTAAAAAACTCATTGAGACCCTCGGGTTTGGCCAGGCATATTTTGTTTTTAAATGTTATTTAAATATATTTAGAGTGTAGCAAACGACTTGCGCTTCCAGGTAGCTTCCTAGAATTTTATTGTCTATAGAATTCCGAAAAAAAATTCAAGGATATTGTCCAAATGACTCTCAGTCTACACCGTCATGAAACACAGCTACATCACATTTCAACACCCCACATTGACAGACAAAATCATCATAAGCGAACAGCACACCTCAGTCACTACTCACCTTCCACATCACACCAATACACTCAAACATGACCCACACTACCAACTAGAACACAACAACTTTCAACAAAAGGGACAGACAACTCCAGCCGCCCTCTCTTCGCGTTTTGCTTCCGTACGAGTCGACACTCCAAGCACTTGCGCATACGCTTTTCGCAGCATCTTTTTTTGCTTCCACGTCCATCATCGTTCGTTGATTCCGCCGCCGAGTGAGGTATTCGATCAGTTTATAACGTTTTGCGAATATTCTGAAATATAATAAAATTACGAAATTTACAATTCCAAAAAAAAAAACCTATGCTGTGCGTTATTTCCTTTATAACAAAAAACTAACAAGTGAGTTTCGGAAATAAAGGTGAGTTCACTAGTTAATAAAACAGATATCATATCGAAAAGGACGAAAAAAGGATATTATAATATTACACCTTCGTGCACCAATGGTGCTTGGCTAGACCCCATATATTTTATATGAAAATATATGACCTTTGGTATGTTTCTATCACTTCGCAAGGTTGATTTATCTGTTTTCATGTTCGTTACATGTCCAAATTGGTTTGTATGTTTATCTAGGTCAAATACTTTAGCCACTAGAGCGTTTTAAAGGTTAAGAAAAATGTAATTTTTCTCAAAATGTTACATTTTTTGTGAACGCTATTGCCACGCCCCAGGTAGGGATAGATTTTCCTGAAAGCCCCAGGGGTGAACTAACTCGCAAATGGTTTTTATCCCCCCTGGCCCCATACCCCCCAACTGTAGTGAAACAAAAGGGGGGACATGGTGAAAACCCATTTTCGCCTATTGCCACGCCCCTGGTGAAGCGAATTATACATTTACTGAAAGCTCTTTAAATTACCTAACCGGTGCAATTTATTTGACCCACCTAGGTCAAATACTTTAGCCACTAGAACGTTTTAAAAGGTTAAGAAAAAATGTAATTTTTCTCAAAATGTTACATTTTTTGCGAACGCTATTGCCACGCCAAGCGTGAACAAGGCAGACAATTTGATTTCAACCAAATCGAGAGGAAAGAAATTTCAAAAATGTATCTGTATTGTACATATATGAGCGTAAATACAACACGTATTTCCATACAAATGTATGTAAACACCACTTGGCCTAGCCAAGCACCATTGGTCTCGACTAAGTGTATCAGACCGTTGGCCTCGACCAGGGTTAATAAACATTTTGTAAAACTTTCAAAAAATATCAAAATGGCAGTCATTACGACGCCATTTCCAGAAGTCCCTTGGAAAAAGGTGCATCCGCGTTGTCAGCAGAGCTTCTTTCGGGATCATCTGAAATAAAAATAAAAAATACGTGTTTTAGTAAAGACAATAAACTGGGTATTGGACGAAGGAAAAAAAAAATGAAAATAGGATTTTTGGCAGATGTTTTTATAAAAAAATGCAAATTTCGATGAAAATTTCTCGACATTTTTTTTTAAATAGTTGTAATTTAAAAAAATCCTTCGTTCAAGACCTAGTAAATGATATCTCGAAGACCTGTGTAAAATTTCATCAAGATCGGTTGAGTAGTCGCGAGAAATTTTGACAAATTTTTCAGGGCTGTATCTCCGAAACTATACTGGGGACAATATTCTAGAGATGTTATAGAATTTAATAAGAAAAAAATTTTCGATTTTTTGAAACTGTGAAACCCATGTATCCCCGTAAGTCATGATTTTAATTCTCATTTCTGTACATTTGATTTATCTGACTCACTTTTCGAAATTAAGTAGATTAAGTATATTGCTTTCCCCTCGATAAATTAAGTCGTAATAATTGGTTATAACACATTTTAAATCTTTGCTGTTGAGGTTTTTGTAGCAGTAGCTATATTGCCCTTCATGACTCTGCTAATTCCGCACTACGAAAATCATTTACTTGTATGTAGTATATGGGAATTTGTGGGAGCATCGACCCGATATTATCTATTTTCCCAAATATCACATACTATAAATATGCCACATACTAAAAAACCAATCTAATAGAGTAAAGTCAGCCGGATGATCGAAAATCCTGATATTAGTTATATAAGGGCAATATCAAGTTTTCGCTAAAATTTATCTATTTTAGGCACAAAGATACACTGTTATAAGTAAAACACAATCTCTCAATTTCATTGTGGGTGTGTCCACGCCCATAGTCCCATTTTCACATCGGCTCCAATAAAGCCCCCTCATACCACTTGGTCGTAAAATTTAATGTCTCTGGCGTTTAGTAATTTTGAACAGTACCGTTATATGAGGAGTGACCGGAGTTATATCCCGATTTTCATCTGTTTTCTGGTAGGAGTTCTTATAATATTGCTAAGTTAATTTGGTTCCTTTAGCTTTAGAAATTTCGGAGATATGTACATTAAACTTATTTTCCACTGCAATCCCCTTTACTAAATTATAGTTTAATATCTTAATTTACAAACTCATAATTTTGTTTGTACTGTTGAACCCACTACCAAGTTTCATCAATATATCTCTATTACTCAAGTTCCAGCTGGCACGGACGGACGGACAGCCATACAACAGTCACAGTCAAAACAGTCATCCTGATCATTTATATATATAGATATAGATATAGGGTTATCTATCTCGCTTAGTTTTATGTCATACGTACAACCGAGCCGTTAGGTGAACAAAGCTATAATACTCTGTAACAACAAGTTGCAAGAGTATAAAAAGTAACAAAGTTAATCAGATTTTATTTTTATAAAATTTTGTAAAAAGAAGTGCATTTACCGTACTTAGTTAAAAATATTGTTGTACTCTTGCAAGATGTTGGTACAGAGTATAATAGTTTTGTGCGCTTTATTGCAGGTCACGCAGCGACCGTATCGTTCAAGACCAATAACTGCCATGTTGCTTCCTTTGGTCACGTACTTACACACCAAACTGCAACACTCAACATTGATATGAGTTTTGAATGTGAATTATACAAAAATGGTGAATATAGTATAATTTCTAGTTTATATTTCCGAAAGAAGAGCACGTGGATAGTGTTTCGTGCATTTATTGTCAGACATACAAACCGAAGTGGTATTATGGTGTCCGCAAGGCCCATGAACCATATTGGTTTTCATCACTTCGTATAATACTGGATCGTTCTCTGCATCAGGAATTTCCACAGAAATGATGTCATCAAACCTCTCATGAGTCATCAAAAATTCATTTCAATTTCAATAAAAAAAATTCAATAAAAATACCGCAAGACTTTTTTGACAACCCATTATGATCACATGTTTACGTACCTACGAGGGGAAAAGTGGGTAGAATCTCCAAATTAGCAATCTACCCACATTTTTACCCAATTTACTACCTACTGTTTTACTGGTTTTTTACCAGCCCATGGTTGGCAGGGATACGCATAATGTTTGGAAATTTATCTACATTCATCATATGCACTTATGTATGTATACTCAATACTTCTTCGAAATATCCGTTGACACGCATAACCATTGGCGAAGCTCTCGTTGATTTGCTTTAATGTCAACGAGTCAATGTGTCGAAGAACGAAGCAAAGACAAAGCGCCACAACATTGTGTTGTTGGTAGAAAATTCGAGCCGAGCCAAAAAAATAAGCTAACGATCGCCGATCGTCACCGCTTCCCTTGCCGATCTTACGGCTTTGCCAACAAACTATCATAAATATACATATGTACATATATTTTTATTGTATGAGTCACCACTAGATGTATGTGAATAAATTAAATAGTCAAAAGAAAGTGTTAATAAAAATGGCCCCAAACAACTAGCATATTTTTTTGAAGAAAATATTAATATATATTTATCTACATACATATATTACTCGTAATAAAAATATTATAACAATCAGAAAAATGTAGAGTTGTAAACATTTATACTCCCTCAACTTGCAGGAATCAAAGCCAGGGAAATACCTTAAGATGTAAAACGTCAACAAGAGGATCGGAATCTAACACCATATATAACTGATGCACTGATCTACATAGATATTCGGCAAAAGTTTTGTTAGAAAAACCAAAATCATTGTAGAGTGCTATAAGTCAAGTAAGAGCGTGGTCGACTTTACCGGCAGTTAATGAAAGATTTCGCTCTAAGCTCAAAGCTTTCGCGATAGGGAAGCTTTGTCTTTGATGCATTGTCAACAAAGGTTCAGTTGTCGTTGATCCTTTGAAAGAGAATCACGTTAAACGCCATGAGTGCTAAGTCCGCGTCGCACTACGAGGCTGTGTTCCTTTGCATCCACCCGAAAGGTCCCAAAATGTCGCAATCAGCGGCTGGTAAATATATGAGAAAGCCGAAGGCATTTGTACAGAAGTGGATACAGCGATATAAAGCGGCTAAAAATGCTGATGATTTACCAGAACATTGTTCGATAGGAAAAGTGAACAAAAAAAAGATGAACAGAGAATAGTGAACCTGTTTTCGCGGAATCCTGCTTTAACACTGCGGCAAGGACAAGCAAAATTAATGGCAAAAGGTTTAGATATATCCTACGAAACTATCCGAACCCTTCTTCATACTCATGATCTGAAATGGCGCAAAACAATGAAGAAGCCTCTGTTGACTGAAAAACTCTGTACTCAGTGAAAAACTCAATCTGGCATCGATACATCGGAATGGCCGTTGCAGTCGCCGGATGCAAACCCTATTGAAAATGTGTGGGCATATATTAAACAGAAGACGCACATACACTTTGAAGTAGTTGTCATACGAAATTCGTCGGATCTCGAGATACTTGCCACTAGAATACGCCGTCAAATTAGTAGAAAGCATGCCTCGGAGATGCCAGGCAATTATCGACGCCGGTGGTGACTGGACACATTATTGACCAAATTGCATCATTTTTTGTAATGTGTAAGTTTCATAAAAAAATTGTTTTTATAAATTAACACGACCACGCTCTTACTTGACTTACTGTACATGCATAGTCATTATACAAAATCAGCTGGATGTTCGAAAATCCTGGTAATTTCGCATCATTTTAGGCACAATGATATACTGTTATGATTAATATACGTTCTAATATTTTCATTGAGATAACTCAAATATTGACCGATATATCCAGCATAAAGTCACCAGGAAGTTCGAAAATCTTTAAATTAGGTTATTATATTGGGGCTCAGGAAAGTTTTGACCCGATTCCAACCATTTTTGGTACACAGAATAACTACGACAGAAAAAGGATTCTGTCTGAATTTCTACTACATATGTCACATTGACTGATATTTTCGAACATACTCAACTATAGGTGCTGGGGTCTACATATTCGGTACCTAGGGTCTTGAACAGTTTTGGTTGGATTTGAACAATTTTTTGTCATAAGGTGACATACACTGAAGACATTATTCGTGAAAAGTTTAATCTCATTATATTAAACTAAAAGAATCAAGTGGAATTTAAAATTGTGCTATATGGGAAGTATGCGTGGTTATTTTCCGATTTATGAATAAACCATGTTCTGCAATTTTCATTGAGAGGACTGAAATATTGGCGGATATATCCAGCATAAAGTGACCTAGAAGTTCGAAAATCTTTATATTAGGTATATGGGGGGCTCAGAAAAGTATTGACCCGATTCAACCCATTTTTGATCCAATGAAATACTATTGCCAGAAAAGGATTCTGTGTGAATTTCATTTCATATATCACACATTGAACAATATTTTCGGTCAAAAGTCAACTATCGGTATCGGATCCATATATTCGGTAACAAGGGGCGAGAACAGTTTTGGTTGGATTTGGACAATTATTGGTCAAAAGGATGCTTACTTTAAGGGAATTATTACCGTAAATTTTATTCAATTATATTAATTATGTGGCATGGTTGTAGTCCGATTTTGCTCATTTTCACAGAGCGACATAGAAATATGAAAAGAATGTTACGTTCCAAATTTTGCCAAAATCGGTCAGTCGGGTCCCGAGATATGGGATTTTACCAGAAAGTGGGCGGCGCCACGCCCATTGTCCAATTTTCACACTGGCTCTGATAAAGCCCCCTTAGATAATCAGAAACCCGTATAAAATAATTTAGCAGGATTTCAGTAATTAATTTAAAAAAAAAATAAATTAAGAAGTACTCATTTTATGCAACTGACCAACCTAATTCAAAGCGCTTTTTGGAAGTGGGGAAAGACGGGGAAAATGTTTAACCTTATTTGTTAAGTAGAAACCCTCTAGTTTACTAAGAAACATAATTCATAGCTCGACCTCGCCGACAATATAACAAAACACTAATTTCTAAAAATTAAAAAAAAAATTTGTTTTTTTAATGATTCATTGTTTTCCCGAAAAAAACAAATAATACATTAACTAAATTAACCTTTATATCATTAATATTAAATTCATACCCTGTTATCCAGAATCCATAAAAAATATTTTCCAGAACTCACTTCACGCAACACAATACACCACTTGCAATTTCGAGAACAATAGAGAGTTTCGCGAATAAGCACGTGCGTTCTGAACGAAGTCTAGGTTCCAACTACTTGTGTGGCAATATAGGGGGCTGAAGGTCATTCATTTAATCGGTTCATTGTAGAACGGTTACTTAGGTACTAAAAAAAATCAATTTTGAGTAGCATCGCTGAAGTTTGTAATTTTCATTTTTGTCCGGTTTTTGAAGGAAAATGCTCCTATGTGTGTCGATAGGGATTCTTATAAGATTTGTACTCAGCAAATTTGGTTGTTGTAGCTTTAGTGGTGGTGCACATTGAACATATTAGGGGCGGGGTCGCGCTCACTTTTTCAAAAATTTTTATCCACAGGTGCCCTTTGCACCTGCGATTCCCTGTGCCAAATTATTAATTTGGTGCTTAGTTATGGCATTTTATAGGTTTTCGGTTAATGGCGATTAGTGGGCTTGACAGTGAACCGATTACGCCCATCTACAAACTCTTTTTTTTTTTTGTACTAAGGAACCTGTATACCAAGTTTCATCAATATATATATATCTCAATTTTTATTCAAGTTACAACTTGCACGGACGGACAGACAAACAATAAACGGGTTTCAACTTTTCTCGCCATCCTGATCATTCATATACTATTATATGTACATATATAACCTATATCTATCTCGATTAGTTTTAGGTGAAACGTACAGCCGTTAGGTGAACAAAACTACATATAATACTCTGTAGCAACTGGTTGCAAGTGTATAAAAATACACTCCCCAAATTTGTTTATTCGATTTAAGTCTCGAAATTCAAAAGAGACCATTGAGAAAAGACTAAACCTCAAAGGTATAAAAAGACGATCGAACAACGTACGGAAAAAACACAAACCAGTGTTAAAAGGTTAAACCTCAAAGGTGTAAGAAAAAAACCGAACGACGTAAAGGAAAAGCACAATTTTCAGTGGAAGAAGTGCAATTTAGAGAACGAACGTTTATATTACTATGAAAAGTGTAGAAAAAATCACAGTAGGGCAAAGTCTCCCCAAATTCAAAAAAAAATGTATATAAATAGTCTAAAAAATTAATAAATAAACTTATTAAATAATATTAAAAGCTGGAAAGCTTAATTGACAAGAACCTTGACAGTTTGATCAAACCCAAAATAGTGAAGAATCTGGAAATTAATTGCGATGAGTTCTTAAAGATAATCCCAGCTAGAATTCACAGAGAATTCTTGTAAAAATGTTAGTTGGCGAGAAGCCAAGAAGAAAATTGTTCAAGACGAAAATGACGTACTCTCTAATCAGGGGACGGTGTTAAATTTTGAAGCAATACTTTCACGATTAGGCTTCGCTTATGCTAATAAGCGACCGGTTAACATAATTGAACAAGAGCTTAGTGTTTTGCGATAGGGCTCAATGACTTTAATTAATTACTATAATAAGGTTAATCAAAAAGTTACGATACAAATAAATAAAGTAATGTTGTTGTTGTTTTAACGGTTTCTCAATCCCCGTTAGGATGGTAAGGATTATCTATGTTGTCGTCGACGTCATCTAACGGGAGGCCCAGGAAACGTTAAGATGAGTAGGGTTGGCAGGGCATGCAAAGAGGTGGTTAGTGTCATACGGATATGCATGCAATATTTATTATTAGTGTTATTAATAAAGAAAGTAATCATAACTTATGGTTCCCAGACCACAATGACAAATGAACTGAACAACAAAAATAGACAAAATGCATTGAGAGAGAGAGATAAATGGTATCAATGCACCTCTGTTTAATATTCTCTTTTCACTGGCTCTACCATATTTGCGAAATGCAATAACAACTTTGGAGGTAGTTTCACTCTACAATTCACTAGGATTTGATTTCTACAAGTAATATAAACCATCAAAATAATTTACGATTCCATCACAACAATCCTCAAAATAATGTACGATTTCCATCAAATGGAGCACTAAGCCCCACCACAAATTTCAATGGTGGTTCCAATAGGAATCCCAATACGAACATTAATATGCACAAACCCATGTACTTAAACCGATTTATTCCTTACCAACAAAGGAATAGATATAATTTTAATAATAATTTTCCAAGGCAACAACAAGGAGATAAACGCCCAAATAACAGTGGCCACTTTAGTCTCCAACCAACCCCTAAGGTTCAAAGGGTTGATAACCTAAATGAAAGTACCCAATATCACCAAACAAGGTGCAAACACCGGACGCAGATTCTTCATAATGTTAGACACCGGTGCAACCAAATGTTATTGTAGACCAGTGGTTCCCAAACTTATTTTGTCTACCGCCCACTTTGAGAATAAATATTTTTTTAGCGCCCCTATTTTTTCACCTATTTAAAAACCACTACAACTTCAAATTAATTATTTTGTCCTATATATGTATATTAACGGAGAATTCTGAACGAAACTTTTACTATAACCAGCAACTTGAAACCTAAGCGCAGTAGGTAACATACAACGGCGCTTAGGTCTCAAGTTAACTCTTACGGGCTCCACCTGCCAATAAGAATGATTATTGAAATACAACTTTATAGTATTAAAACAGAGAATATTTTATTAAAAATAAAACTAAAATAATCGATCCATATATAAAAACTAATGTGAAAGATGAATCTGATGCTGTTTAATAAGTTTGTTAATATCAGGTAACAAGCAAACAATTTCTATTTTTAGTAAGCAGTGTTGTCACAGCACTAAGTCCACGTTCACACAAATATGACCAAAATCCAGGGTACAATTGCGAGATCGGTTTTTGTAGCCAAAATTCTTGGTAACGATTTTTGAACTTGATTTTTATTTCCTCGTTTGTTGTCAATTCTATAAGTTCTTCTTCCAACTGAGGTGACATTGCTGTGTTGACATTTGAAAACGTATCCAACAGCCAGTCTGGTATTTCCAAGTTCAAAATGTCCTGGTATCGTTCGGTGAAGTCAATGTGGAGGTGGAGGCAGTAGGCAAACTATTCGTCGTTACTGCATGATACTGATAAATTCGGAAAATTGTGAAACTGACGTCTGCCCAGATTATTTTTGTGTAGAAGCAGTTTGGCTGCGAAAGCAGCAGCGACTTTTTTTGTTTTAATTAAATTTAGTTTATCGCCTTGCAGTTGGAGATTCATGTCGTTGAACAATTTATACAGATCTGTCATTTAAGCTATGTATATTATTCTTTGATGTTATGAGCTTGTCTTGAAATCCTCGTCATTAGTAACACAAAGCTGATGAAATAATCTATCATTCAAAGAGCTGTTGCGGATTTTATTGACTGCTTTGATGACATATTGCAGTGATTGAAATAGTTTTTCACTTAAGTTTCTAGCAACTAAATGTTGTCTATGAATAACGCAATGTATACGGAAGCACGGTAGTTTTTACTTCATTTATTGCTGGCAATATTAACTCTTCTCCGATGTTATGTGGTTTGCCTTTTTGAGCAATTAACAAAGAGATATTGTACGAAGCTCGAAGTCCGTCGTCATCTTGCTTAGCAGCCGCCGAAAATAGTTTTGCTACACTTGGCTGAGTATTATGCTTCTTCTCTAGGTCTTGAAAATAAGCTACGTTCTTGTCTCTCTTATCTGGATGCATTTTATTCAAATGATCTTGCAGTCTTGAAGTCTTCATTGCCTCATTCGAAAAAGTTTTTAGACATAGAAGACACAAAGGCGAGGATGGGTTTGTGGGATTTTCATTGAATCCGAAGTTAATGTATTCCGCACAGTATTGCCGTCTCTTCTTTTTTACTTCCGACATTGTTTTGCCTAGAGAAATACGTTTAACTTCGCGAGTAGTGTAAAGGAGGCGTAAGTAGGTAATGCTCATCTATTGCGCGCAAGACCACAAATGAATATAAAATAAATATTACATTGTTTATATAGGAATGCTTAAGCACAATTATTACATAGTAGTCCAAAAATATGAATTCTTATTTTTCCTAGAAATACATTTGTAAGAAAGGATAAAGATCCTTTTTCTATTTTCCACATAAAAGATTTAAGAAGTATAAAAGCTCAAAACGTGCGTTACATCAGCTACCTACCCGACGTCATTTCGCAAGTGATAAAATAAATTATTCAAGAGTTCAAAGCATTCGCTACATCAGCTCGAACCTACCTACCCTACACCTTTGCGCAAATGATTATATTATGATAGCAAATGCCCACATACAGATTTGGCAATGGCAATAGCAATATGTTTGACAGTTAGTATTCTATAAATTCTATCCTGTCGAGATGCCCCGTTATGAGACGGAGCGACCGATTGACATGATTTTTATTTTTTCTATATTCAATAAAATAGGACCGATATATGAACTACGCGGAGAGAAATATAGAACCGAGTTTGAGCAATCTTTTAATTCGTATTAGTTGATGTTCACAACAGGAATAATGGGATGCCCAACTCTCCTGTCACTGGAAATGTGAGAGCCGCTCACCTACCGAACTTTGACAGTTGACTGGATTGGGTAGGTTTTGACGTTTTGCAATTGGAATGACTGGAACGGCCAGATTGAAATTATACGAAAAATATATGTGAACGGAGAAATTTGTTGCCGCCGTTCAAGATCGTTAATAAAAATTTAAAACAAAGAAAAGCAAAGAAAATGCGAAATTTAAACATATTTCATGAAACGTTTTGTAATTTGATGCATAATAGAAATCATTTTCTATTACAAATGATTAAAAACATTCATTAATTGACAACTAAGAGGCTTAATTCACCTTATTAAGTATTGAAAGATCGAAAGTCAGTTGTTTTAATATATCATAAAATCATAAAAAAGGATTTAAGTGGTATCGCCATACATATATTAAAAGTCCAATATATAATAATTTGCAATCGTAATAAACGTTGGGCGTTTTAATTTAAATGCCCAAAAATTCTTATTTTGTTCGATGTGGCCGCAATGGAAAATGTTATAAAAAACGCTTATTTTGAGGCGCTCTCACACTGGAATAAGTTGGGCATCCCATTATCCCTGGTTCACAAGTTGTTGTTGAGAGTCGAGAGCTCATGAAGTCGTTGTCTAAGAGGCCTGCTAGCTAAATAAAATTACAAATAACCCCCCCTCTACACAACGCCCTTATTTTCTTTCTGGGTCTCTTACCGCCCCCCTTGACACCTGCAGCGCCCACAAGGAGGCGTTATCGCCCACTTTGGGAAACACTGTGGTAGACCAATAGATAATCGTAAGGAGTTAACAATGAGGAAAAGAGTAAAAACTAACGGATACCTACAATAACACATTATTACGAGGCAGAAATATTCAATATTGAAGAACGCTTCTATGAAATAGAAAATCTTGAAGCAAATATCTTAGTAGGTTGTAATCTTCAAAATAAAACGAAGGCAAAAGTGTACTTAGAAAATGGACTATTAATCCATAATAGGAGAAAAACATATTTTAAAAATTTTAATAAAACAAAACCAATAAAGGTAATGAATATACTATACAAATGAATCCCAAAGCGCCAACCGAAGAAATTACGGCAACATTAAAAAATATTAAAATTGTGTATCAAACAAGCTCTACAGCGACAGCCGACGAAATTACCGACAACATTAAAAACAAAGAAAATATTAAAATTGTGGAGCAAGAAAGTTCTACAGCGCCAGTCGAAGAAATTACCGGCAATATTATTTGAGAAAAATGCTTTTCTTTAAATTTAAAAGAGTTACTCAATGGTAAGCCATACTTCTGGCAAGGGAAAAATATGAAATAATTAGAGAAATGAATAACATACAATTACAAACAGGTATAACGGCTGAAATTCGTACAGCAACAGACTCTTCTGTTTGGAGTAAACAATAGTCATATCCATTGGCTGCAAGTAATTTCGTTAATGAATAAATTGAAAAACTTTTGGATAATGCAATTGTCAGAGTAAGCAAGAGTCCGTACAATTCACCCATTTGGATTGTTCTTAAAAACGGAATTAATGATGACACACTTAGATTGGTTGTCGATTAAAAAAAAAAAATGAAATCACTATTGCGGATAAGTATCCATTATCAGACGCTAATATAATTTTATTAAATTCAAGAAAATCAAGTTATTTTTCAACACTCGGCAACGGCATTCTCATTTAACAATGGGATATACGAGTTTTTAAGAATGCCGTTTGGTTTGAAAAATGCTCCTGGAATATTCAAACAAGCAATGAACAACAACATATTAAGGGACTGTATTCGAGTTTTTAGATTATATTGTGGCAAGAAACATAAAAAAAACTCAATCCCCCCCGAAATTAATGCGATTAAATTTTTTTTATAATATAAATATGCTTAATTGTATTTTTTAGAAGCATAGAAATCATGTAAAAAGTTAGTCTCCATTATTATTTGTATCTATGTATGTATTTGCTTTACTTTTGAACTAACGACAATCTTTATAGATAGGTACGCATATATTTTGTAGCACGCTTGCTTTATCGTTTTTGGTTGTGAAACCATTAAACAAGTGGAAAGACGCGATAGCGGGTTTTAAGCGGCATGAGCAAAGCAAGAATCATCAAGACTGCACATTATTTGCTGATAATTTTATAAGCGTATATGAAAAAAAAAAACAAATAGACATAAGGAGTCAACTAGACATCGCGCGATCCGCTAATATTGCCAATAATAGGAAAAAACTGGTTCCCATTGTTGAAACCATTAAGCTGTGTGGACGACAAGAATTATTTTTAAGAGGAACTTGCGATTTCGGATGTATTAAATTCAATGAGTCTGAACCAGATATGAATGATGGTAATTTTCGAGCTATATTACGTATGCGTCATAAATGTGGCGATATAGATTTAAAGCAACATGATGAAACTTTGCAGTTAAATGCTACATATTATAGTCCAACTATACAAAATGAATTGATTTCTGTTTGTGGTGAAATAATTCAAAAACAACTGGTGACGGCTATTAATAATGCTAAGAGTTTTTCCTTGCTGGCTGATGAAACAATGGATATATCACGACAGGAACAAATGTCCATCTGTGTAAGATACACCAAGCTCCACAACAATGTTTATATCGTACGAGAAGATTTTCTTACATTTGTTACTGATGAAAGCACAACAGGAGCTTCTTTAGCTCAAACAATTCTGGAAAGTTTATACAATATGCAAATTGACTGTAATTATTTAGTTGGACAAGGCTACGATGGTGCTGCAAGCATGAAAGGCAATGTGAATGGTGTGCAGGCAATAATCCGAGAAAAATATCCTGAAGCTCTCTATGTGTACTGCATCTCTCATTCGCTAAATTTAGCTTTGTGTCATTCATGCCAAATTCAACCTATCGGAAATTCAATTGGCATTATAAAATCAATAGGGCTCTTTTTCAAATCCTCCGCCAAACGAACAAATTGTTTAACAGAATATATTAAACAAAATATGCCAGAAACAAAATGGAGAAAATTAACTGCAATGTGCGAGACCCGATGGGTTGAAAACCACCACCAATAATTAACTGGTAATAGCGATTGCGATACTTCATCAAAAGCATCTTCTTTTATAAGATCAATATCAACTAGCGAGTTGGTGATATGCTTGTGCTGCCTAAATTGTATATTTGCATATACCTTGCCATTATGCAAAACTCTTCAAACAACTTCATGCGACTTAGCGGCTGCTGTACAGCACGTCGATCTCATTATAAACAATTTAGAAATATGCGTACAAACTCAGAAACAGAGTACGTAGATATTTTTAAAGATGCTGAGAACTTGCTTGAGTTTCTGGGTGAAACAATAGCGTTGCCTCGAATAACTGGGCGACAGCAAAACCGCGCAAACATAGTTGAAAAAGATCCAAAAAAATACTACCGAATAACCATTTTACTTCCACTTTTAGATGATTTCATTAATCAATTAAAACTAAGATTTGAAAAGCATAATGTAACAGTGACACAACTTTACAAATTGCTACCAAAAGAGTGTGTAAAGGCTGGCATAGTATTTCACGAAAACACCTTTTCATTTTATGAAAATTTTTTAAAAGACAATTACATTAAGTCTGAATTGCAGCTTTGGCAAACAAAATGGCGCAACGAACCCGAAATAAACATGCCTAATTCAGCAATAGAATCGCTTGAAGCCTGCAATAAAGATTTATTTCCAAATGCGCATTTTCTTTTAAAAATTTTGGTAACTTTGCCAGTTACTACATGCTCTTTCGAGCGATCTTTTTCAACTATGAAGAGGTTAAAGACGTACCTCAGAAACTTAACAAGCACAGAAAGATTAAATGGTTTGGCATTGATGTCGGTTCATCGCCGTATAAATGTGCCAACAAAAGAAGTTATTGACATATTTGCTGTGAAAAAAGCTCCCCGATTAAATTTAATTTTATAAATACATATATAGTACATATAATATGTGTTTTTAACAATTTACAGGTGTAGATTAACATATGTACATATGTACATAATAAATGAAATATTTTTAGTTTTTTTATTTTATGATTTTTTAATATATTTTTTAAGATGTATAAGTATGTATTATATGTAACTAATCACTGTAAAGCCTGAATAAAGATATGTACATATGTAATTTGAATTTGAAATGTTTTTTTTAGTTAATAATCCATCCCCCCCCCCAATTGAAATCCTGGCTACGGCCTTGACAGGTGCAGTATTATCACTAATTATGATCACCATATTATTTTTATTTCTAAAAAACTTTACAAAACTGCGCAAACCTATGCCACAAACGAAAAAGAACTTTATGCCATTGTATGTGCATTAAAAAACTTTGCGCACCTATCTCTACGGCGTGCCTGACTTAGAAATGTATACCGATCATCAATCTTTATCTTTTGCAATGTCACCAAGAAATCCTAATGTAAAAATGAAAAGGTGGCATGCTATAATCGAAGATTCGCACCAAAAATATTTTTCATGCTTGGAAAAATGAACATAGAAGCAGACGCCTTATCAACGCAACTATTAAACAATTTAACTGACGATCCGTCAGACTTAGAAACAATACATTCTGCTGAAAGACCTGATAAGTGTTTAATACCAGAAACAGCGAAACCCCTTAGCCAATCTTGATTTATAAAAATAAATTCACTATTCATGAACAACTAAAAAACTTTGGGAAAACTCGTTATTTAATTGAATATGATACATTATTAAATTTTCTAACTATATTAAAGGAATTTTTATACTCTCGCAACAAAGTTACTAAAGAGAGTATTATAGTTTTGTTCACATAACGGTTGTTTGAAAGTCCTAAAACTAAAAGAGTCAGATATAGGGTTATATATACCAAAGTGATCAGGGTGACGAGTAGAGTTGAAATCCGGATGTCTGTCTGTCCGTCCGTCCGTCTATCCATCCGTCCGTGCAAGCTGTAACTTGAGTAAAAATTGAGATATCATGATGAAACTTGGTACACGTATTTCTTGGCTCCATAAGAAGGTTAAGTTCGAAGATGGGCAAAATCGGCCCACTGCCACGCCCACAAAATGGCGAAAACCTATAAACCTATAAAGTGTCATAACTAAGCCATAAATAAAGATATTAAAGTGAAATTTGGCACAAAAAATCGCATTAGGGAGGGGCATATTTGGACGTAATTTTTTTGGAAAAGTGGGGCCACGCCCCTCACTAAGTTTTTTGTACATATCTCGGAAACTACTACAGCTATGTCAACCAAACTCTATAGAGTCGTTTCCTTCAGGCATATACAGTTCAAAAAGCTGCACCCAGGCTTTTTTTAAAAATTGAAAATGGGCGTGGCGCCGCCCACTTATGGACCAAAAACCATATCTCAGAAACTACTAGACCGATTTTAATGAAATTCGGTATATAATATTTTCTTACATGACATGTATGAAATATGGGTGAAATCGGTTCACAAACACGCCTTCTTCCAATATAACATTTGGAACCAATGATGATAGCGGAATAAAACTTTACACAAATACGGTATTTGAAAAATATGTAAATGACGGATAATGAAATCTCGATTATCACTTTATCATGCGAGAGTATAAAATGTTCGGTGACACCCGAACTTAGCCATTCCTTACTTGGTCAACCTAATTTAGTTACGGGAATCCATTATACAGTAGAAGACTTGTATGAAATAAAAAAAACCTGAAATAAACCTTTCACAACAAATTCGTTTATACTAAATCATTTGTGATGGACGTCACTAAAAAAGAAGACCAATGTTCAATCATTGAACGTGCACACAATTATCGTAATTACAATTACAAATACAAAAATTATACTACTGGCCTGAAATGAATAAACAATTAGAGGAACTGGTAAAAAATTTTATTATTTGTTGTAAAAATAAATATGAACGTTACCCGAAATTAATCCCAATAGTCCTATTTTTAGATTTCTAAAAAAACTTGTAGTAATAAAAAAATAAAACGTATGGCAATATTGAAACAAAAATTTATAAATATTTAAGTCATAATCATATTAATAGTTTTGAAATATTAGAATATATAGAAATAAAAAACAGAAACTTGAAAAGATAAATATTTTGGGTGAAAGAATTAAAAATATTAAAAACCATCCATTTTTCTGGTACTTAATTTTAAAACATTAAAAATCACGAACAACTCCTACACATTATTAAAAATTTAGATATCTCATAAAATAATGTTTTGGACAAAATTCATAGTCTAGTAAAAAATTATATTGAATAGAAGACGATTCATTTTAGAGAGGGAGGAGTTAACCCGAGCTCTGACACAGCTGCCTAACGGCAAATAGGGGTTGTTACAGTTAGAATTTTCCATATTTTTTCCTGAGAAAACTTTTAAATTAATTGATCCACGGCGGATTTTTATACATATTATAGCATCTTTTGACTGTACAGCTATTTTAAGAATTTGTATTAGTAAAAATATTTATTTAGAAAGAAACTACAGCCTTTCAAAAAAGACGTTTTGCGGAGACAAATTGCCGGTTCCTCAAAAAAAAACACGATTTTTGCTCAAATTTCGGCTTTCAATTGTTTATATAAAAATTTTATCGTGTTAAAATTTGAAACTAACCGGCTTAACCGTTTTCGAGTAATGTTTGTCATCGACTTTGCAAACACCATTTTGAAAAAAAAACGCGTTTAAAGTATGGAATGCACTTCCAAGCTCTTTGAAACTCCTTTTCAAACTTGGAACGGAGCGATATATGTACATTAAGAAAATAAAATAAAAAATAATAATTTTTTGAAAATTCTAACTGTATATAAACTTTTAACTGCATCTGGATTTGCAGGCCACACAACGCGCTCTATCCGCGGCTTAATTAGATATGACGTTTATGGAAAAGATAATAAAAAAATAGCAAATATCACTTGGTAAATCTAATCGTGGGTTAGGAAACATCAATTAATAAGTAAGGAAATTTTAGTATAACCGAAAAATTTATATTCTTTCAAATTGCAAAGTTCGAAGCCGGATAAATACTATCAGGTATTGGCAAAACCCATTTTCAAATCCTATATGCATACGCGAAATAAACTCAACCGGAGATGCTAAATTTAATATTTTTAGTTGATGTGGAAAACGTAAACCAAAGGTCCGGAAATAATTATTATAACGGTATGAGGTTTAAACCAAGATCGGTAGGAGTATGTGAGAGTCGAGGTAATTCGTAGACCAATTTCACGTATATTATATTCTGCATTAAGCTATAGTTTATGTAATGTTTTGCGTTCAGTTAATTTTACTAAGACGTCTTATATATTGACCGATTTGTACGGTCCAACCAGAATTTTGAAAACACTAGGTATATGGGTTGTAATAGGGTATAAGGGGTATAATGGGGCATAGTGGGCGTGAAACGTGAGAAGCCTTTGTGTAAGATGTGGTTGCCAACTCGTGTGGATCCTGCATTAACGGCGAAAACAGAGGGATCTTCGGCGGAACCACTTTATCTGTCGGTTTAAGGGTTCGCTGAAATCTAATTGCAGCGTCTGCTAAGCGGCTGCAAGCAGGCGTGTTTCTTGAAACAATTCATGTAAATGACTATAAAACTTTATACTACACGCCTAGTGAGGTTGTGCACTGGGTTTTGGACCAGCTACGTATAAACAACTCCCAATAAAAAAGAAACAACAGTTTCGGATGACCCACTTTTAATGACGATGAAGATTTAGAGTCATGCACCTGGATTTAAGGCTGACGTCACCTCTCTACAAGAAGTGCCATGGACGGTAGAAGGACAGTCCTTGTGACATTTACTACAGTGGCCTTATAAAGGTACGACGCATAGAAGCTACAATCCCAACGGAGAGCTAAAAGGTACGACGCATAGAAGCTACAATCACAACGGAGAGCTAAATGGTTTTCTACCCGACATGCAATATTGCTCTCTGAGAACACTCTTAAGCAACTCGGTAAAAGGAAAATGTGAGACGGCATTCCAAGCTCTCATATACAGCTGCAAGCGGAAAGGTTGAAAGAACAGCTGGTACGCTGGGGAGTGTCCTCGCAATGTTGCGATCGACCACAACATGGGCGGGGTGGGATAGATATCGAGAGTTGAAGAGGGAAACGAGACCCATATGCAGATAAGAGAGCTTGAGAATCTGGCCGACACGGGAAAGGCGATCAATTATCGGTCGCGCTATTATCGTCTTCTTTGCAAAATATAATCGGATGAAAACATACCCGATGAATGAAATTTAAGTGTGCAAAAAGGTCACCACAATCTGCGCAAATTACCGTGGGATAAACCTCCTTAACATCGCATATAAAGTCTTATCGAGAGTGGTGTGTGAAACCTACCGTCAACAAACTGATTGGTCTTTATCAGAACTGCCTCTATGCGGCTATGTTCGAACTCCCCCGCAAAGCTAATACGGCTGTGAGCAGCACCAAAAGCTCCGTTAGGATCGGGAAGAACCGCTATCGAGCCCTTTAATACAAAACGAGGTTTCAGACAAGGACTCCCTATCGTGCGACATTTTCAATTTACGATTGGAGAAAATAATTCGACCTATAGGTCTCAGTAGAGATCAAAGAGGAAAATTCTTCAAGAGGAAAAATCTTCTACAAGAGTGTACAACTGCTGACGTACGCTGATGACATCGAT
The DNA here is from genome assembly GCF_016617805.1 of Bactrocera tryoni. Classification (NCBI taxonomy): domain Eukaryota; kingdom Metazoa; phylum Arthropoda; class Insecta; order Diptera; family Tephritidae; genus Bactrocera; species Bactrocera tryoni. Next base: position 30,159,505 of record NW_024395977.1, read on the forward strand.
AACATTGGCATTAACAACCGCGCCGCTCCATGTTGGACAAAGAAGCAAAGCGAATGGGTCTGGTATCATCTAAAGAGTCGGCCTTAGGAATGTTCTTGAGAAATGTTTTGTGGAAGATTTATTATCTTATACACATTGGCAACGGCGAAACTTGCAGTCGATGGAACGATGAGCTCTACGAGATATACCGCGACATTGACATAGTTCAGCGATTCAAGAGACAGCGCTGGCTAGGCCAGGTTGTCCGGATGGAAGAAAGTACTACAGCTTTGAAGGTTTTCGATTCAGTATCCGCCGGTGCAAGCAGGGAAAAGCTCCACTCCATTGGAGATATCAGGTGGAGAAGGATTTGGCTTCAACTGGCGGGCTATTGTTAACTCGGCTAAAACCCCTTAAGCGTGGTTTATCTAGTTTTGGCAATACTACATATTATTACAATACACAAATGCTTTAAAAGTTTATTTATTTACCATCACCAGTATATAAGGTGTAAAGTCAGCCGGATGTTTGAAAATCCTGACGTTAGTTATTTGGGGGCTACACCTAGTTTTCATCCGATTTATCCATTTTGTACACAAAGATACACCGTTATTTGGAACACGCACTTCTACGATTTTAAAAATCCTCTCATATCGGCCGATATATCCGATATTAAGTCAGCTGGAAGTTCCAAAATCGCCCTACTAGAGATATAGAGACTAGAAATGCATTGACCCGATTCAACCCAGAACAATGTTATCAGAAAAGGATTCCCAACGAATTTCGGTAAGAAGTTAGGAATAGTTCTATATCTGAGACCTTGAAATGTTATGGTCTGATTTTAAAAGTTTTTTTACTTGAGATGAGATATTTTAAAAATACTAATTGTACTAAGTTGTATCCCCATGTTTGCATTGCTGCTTGATGTGTATTTTGGAAAGTGCAACAGTCAGAAGGAATTAAAAGTTTTGTTATTTGCGGGGTAGGTCTAGTAGACCCGGAGATACATAATTTCACCTAAAAGTGCCCCTAGTCAAATTTTAATGCCTGCTGCTATAAAGTCCGTTGGTACCCTTCCGGTTGTAAAATCTCTGGTGCATTTAATTCTTGAAATATGACACTTTTAGTAGTTTTTAACAAAACTTTTATGTTGGGAGTATGCGGTGTTATCAACCGATTTCACCTATTTTTAAGGATGCCAAAAATATTTGGTTTTTAAAGCCCAAATGATTAAGACATTTAAAGTAATTAGAGGGTGGGATTATGGCGACTATTTAAAAAATTTTTCATCTCTAGATACCTCTGCCTAATGCTATTCGTTGTGCAAAATAGCAGCCTTAAGTTGTGGAGTTTAGTTCTGATATTTTATAAGTTTTCAATCAGTGGTGTTTCGTGGGCGAGGCAATGGTTCGATTCCAACCAAAGGCAATACCAACCCTCCCTGTTTGCTAAGGAACATGTGTACCACGTTTCATCAATATACTATATATATATCAAGTTATCGCTTGTACAGATGGACAGACTGGCAGTCACTCGAAATTCGGCTCATCTCGTCATATATATAGGTACTAAATAGCTGTCTCGATAAGTTTTAAGTGATACAAACAGTCGTTAGGTAAACAAAACGTCTAAGGGACTATACCAGTGTGACACTTTCAAAAAAAAATTTTATTTGCTTTTTCAATAGTTTATATTTCCAAAACTATTCTGTGAAATCGACAAGGTTATACTTGTATCTTGAATAGTTTTAGGATGACAGTGTTCTAAAGAGCGACCGCTCGCAGATATAATCATATATGAGTGAAACTTTAAACGCGTTTTTCTCGAAACAACATATTTCAAAATTGCTGACATCATAACTCAACGAGAAATAAACTGATCGATTTCAAATTAAAACTGAGTATTGTTGAATACGTTGTATAGAATGACCTACGATCATTTTGATTTGAAAACGACCATTTTTTACCTAAAAAAAACGATTTTTTTTCAAAATTACGCCATTTTGTTAATTATTGATATTTCTCAAAGATCGTAAAAAATCTTAAAATATAGCTGAAAATATTACGTTCAAAAGAAGTTCAAAATATTCAATGGCGTACTTTGTTTAAACAAAATTCACGAAAATCGCCTAATTTTTCATGCGTTATTACACTGGTATAGCGCCTTAAAATGCTAAATTATAAAAAAGGGTCTTCGTTCAACTATCATAGAACATGCATATATTTTAATAGTAAATAATGTCGAGACAGTACAAAACATAAAAATGTATATGTAATCAACAACATCATGTTCAAAACTATAAAATTTTAGATATGCATATAAATTGTATGTTCATATGGAATTTTATTGAGCATTAAAACTTCAAGTAATAAATTCAAACTAGCAGTTAGTTGACATATTTCGGTCTCCTCGTCGTTGTCGCTATTATGGTTCTCAGTTTTGCCGGCATCTGTTACTAATTCAATCACACAATCATTATCAAGAGGTTTATCTATCATTAATTCGTCGACATCTTCAATTCAATAGGTCTTCAAATCCTTCTCCTCCGATTTCATGTGCTAAGGCTATAATTTCAGAAGTCTCCATCGATGCTTGGGGAACAGAGGTACCACTCTTCACGCATTCTGGCCACAGTGCTTTCCATCAGGAATTTAATGTTGATACCCTTAACTTTTTTTTGACCTTCGAAGCCTAAGTAATGCAATCCAAAATAGAATATTTTTTCCATGCATCAACGATCCTAAGCTTGTCCTTCGCTACCGCATCTAAAATATGTTGGGAGATTCATTGAATATAAATAAAGCTTAAACGTGGCAATTATACCCTGATCTAATGGTTGAATTAAGAAAGTGGTATTAGGTGGCAAAGATGACTTGGCAAAAACACTTTAAAATCAAGACATCGCTGTTCCATATATTTTTTAACTTCAGAAACAAACCATTCCGTAAATAGATCTGTTGTCATGCAGGCCTTTTTATTCGCCCTCCAATGAACCGGCAACTCTTGAATGTTTTTTTCTCTCAAAGCACGTGGTCTTAAATTAAGACTCTTAATGATCGATTAATTAAAAGAGGCTTTAAAATTTTGTCACCAGAAGCGTTGCTACACAAAAAATTCGATCTTTAGCAACTTTAAAACCTCTGTCATTTTTTTTCGGATTTTGCTATAAAAGTTCTGGAAGGCATTATTTTCCAGAACAAACCCGTTTCATCGGCATTGAAAATTAGGTCGGGGACATAGCCCCATTTTCAATTACTTTGGCTAGTTCTGCTGGAAAGGTTTTATCTATCTTTTCATCTGCTGATGCGATTTCTCCTTTAATTTTTAAATTATGAAATGCGTTTCTTTTAAGAGGCCTGTGAGCCATCCATCACTACCAGAAAATTCCTTTCACTTATCTTGACGACTTGTTGATGGCTCCGATATCTGCAGTTGCTTATAAATTCGTAGTGACTTCTGCTTCATAATATTTCCATTTACAGGTATTCTCTTTTCCTATAAACCCTTAATCCAAAACACTACACATGTTTTAATTTTTACTAACACTTCATGTTTAATGTATGACGATGTTTTGGAACTATGTTTTGATGAACTGATGACAGATTTCCGTATTTCATTCTCATTTTTCCTAATGGTCCTGATAGTAGCTTCGTTTAAGCCAAAATTCTTGCCCACAGATGTTGAACCTTCACCTCTTGCCAGGAAGTCCAAGATTTTTAATTTTTCTTCCAAAGAAATGGCTTGCCTTTTACGAATCTTTGAAATTTTGACTTTTTTTTTAACTGTAGTAAGGACAAAAATTTTATTTGTAAAGCTTAACTAAAAAGTTATAGATAAAATACCTTTTTACGTATTAAGGTCAGAAATGTTGAAATGTAATTGACAGCACGAGCAATTGATAAAATATTGCGAGCTAATAAACTTTAAACACTTTTACTAAGCAATATTTTATGTAAATATCATGCGAACAAAATGTGTAGGTAAGAGTTATCGAATAAGGGACTTCCCAGTTACTACTATGCATGTTCATTTCAGCAATGGTGCCAAGTGTGGTAAAAACAAACATAATTACAAGACAGTGATTTTGAAACCGTACTAGATTACAATTTTTTTTTTTTCAACCGTGTAACTTCAAATCCGTGTAAAAAAAGAGTTGGGTGTATATATAAACATATTTACGTAACACATTTTACATTAAGAACGTGCATATATTCACACATACATTTTTATGAGACACGTATGCATGCACTCGATACGATAGATAACGTATTGATAAAAATGTAGATTTAAGCAATGCACATGCGCTAATGATTTGGAAAGCAAGGAGGCGTTACTCGAAAAATTAATTGGCAAAACCCACCCTTACAACAGTCCTTTCGTTTTTTTGTGTTCATTTCGCGATAGACAAAGAAGATGTACTAAAAACGAAGACAATGCGAATATGAAATTGCAATAACACCATATATAACGGACACCTGTCGTCAATCGAACTAAGCATGTTTGTTGTTAGTTCAAATTATATTTTGTCACTTTTGTGGCAAAAACTTTTTTTTTCAAAAATTTGACGCGTGATGCGTCGGCATTTCACATTAATTCGTTTTAAGCAAAGTGCGTAATTTTTGTGCGGCAAACAATATAATATATGTAAGTATGTATATACATAATAAGTAAGTTTAATGAAAGTGAAAATTAATTTAATAAGTACAATAAGTATAGTAATAATTAATAAATAAAAGTTTAAAGATAAAAAAGTTAGCTTGTGAAATAAACCAGCGCATTAATTAAATGTAAAGTGTTGGTGCATAAATAATAAATAAAATAACTAATAATAAAAAAGTGATATAAAAAATGAAGGTAACAAAGAAAATTGTAGGTAAGAGACATCTGCGCCGGACTGTGTTGCGGCTAGTGGAAAAGTAACTTTTCTCCGATTATTTTTTTCAGTGTTTTTAATGATGCAATTTTGTCACAGACATTCCAAGTAAACAAAAAACACATAAAGCTTATTTTTATGTTGGCCCTTTTGATTTTTAATTGATTTTAGAAGTCAGATATACAAAATTTTCACGAAAAGAGGGGATTTCTGAGCTGTATTCAAAATGATCTCCTTTGATTTTGGTGACAGATATTTTGATTCGGAAAAAAAATCTGCCTTCGGACAAGTATCTTCTGTAAAACAAAGGAATGTTGTTTGAGACATTTTCATATGCACCTTTTTTAGAGCGAATTTGGGTTATGTAACCAATATCTAAAAAGTCCCAGAGAGTCCCAGTTCCAACAGTGGTCTGTAATGACAGAAATGTTACATAATTTGTTTTCAACGAACTGTGAAAAAATCAGCTGCCCATACCTGCCCTCCTGGGAGTTATAGCGATTTTAGTATATCATTCTCAGTATTTATTTCATAGAAATAGAACGGAAATTCTCGGAATCACTTATTGAATAATTTAATCATATTAGTTTTCGGGTGACTTTCTGTCATCCCACGTCAAATTTTTATTATTTTCAGACCGGTTTCGGCTAATCGCCATCTTTTCTTTTTTGTCACTAATTAGTCCGCATGTGTGTCCGTCTTTATATAGTGTTTTCTTTTAGCTTGTGGTGGCACCTTTCTCTCTCTGTGGTTTTACTATTTTATTCTCTCTCTTTCGCTCTCTCTTTCTCCCCCTTTGTTTTTACGTCTAGGTAGGTGGGTGAAATAATCCGTTATTGTGCGCTTATTTGTATTGTTTTTATTTTGTGGTTTCCCTTCATTTACTACATTTAATTGCTTTCTGATGCGTTTTTCATATAAGTGTTTTAATGCTTCGAATATTACATCAGAATATATAATTATTCAAGAGGGCTATATTGAAGTTGGAAATCATCCAACTACTTCAAAACGAAAACCCAAACCTAAGGAATTTACATTATGCTGTGAGAAAACAAAGAGGAAAAGAAGTATGGAACTAATGGAAACAGAAGAGGTTTCTGCAGATTTAATTAAATACACAGCACAGGGGATATAAAAGCAGCTTTGGCTTTCTTCATGGAGGAAAACATCAAGATGAGACAATTGTGAAGACATATTACATTATCTGCTCGCCATTTCTGATCCCGCCATCACAAGTAGGAGAATACTGAAGGAGAAGAAACACCTGAAATTATCAGAGGAAGCAATGAACTTATTGGTAGATGACTGATAATTTGTAATTTTTCTGTAGAATGCAATAAAATATGCCTGTGTTATAAAATAGTATCTTAAAATTTTTTTTATTTTACATTTATTCTAGCACTCCACAAAAATGAGCATAACTCTCTTAAAACTGAAGCTATTGACTTCAAAGCGGTATCAAATTAAAGCTTTTATTGCCACCTTTCAAATAAGAAATGAAATAGATTTTGGTTTTATATAAAATTTCAGAGTTTTTCAACAAATATCGAAAAATCATGAAAATTTGACGTTTATAATTCTTGTTCGGACCACCCTATACTTTATTTAAAAAACTAATCATAGGATATTTATCAGAAATAAAAGAAGAATTAAAATAAATTTTTTTTGTAAATTTTTCGAACTACTTTTTTTTTTACTTTTGTTGAAAATTTGACCCAACAATTTTTTTCGGTGTAAATTTTTTTTCACTCATTCTGTTTGGGATTTCATTCTGACCAATCTGTAGAAGTTTCTCATCGATAAAATTAAAATTACAGTTTAGGCAATATGATTTCTAAAAAATTCCGGTTTCGCAACACTGTGCGCCGTTTAGTAAGAAATGAGAAGATTAGGTGCGTTGAAAAATTTAAAAATGTTTCTTTGCAGCCTTTATTCCAGAAAGATTAATGCCCAATGCGCAAATAGATAACATAGGAAACTTACAGGAAATAGTTAAAAATTACATATAAATGAATTTAATAAATATATTTATTTGTATTTTATAAACATTTGTTTTATTTTGGATTAACGAAACCACTAGCGATTTGGAATTAGTCAAATCACTAGCTATTTTGAATTAAAGAAACCACTAGTGATTCCGTATAAGCGATTCACTAAAGAATTTGGAACGAGTCATTTCATCAATGACTGGTAATGCAGCATCGTACCGCTCGATTACTCTCGTAGAACATTGCAATGTAAAAATCGTTAGACAAATAACATTGCAGGTAATCGGGCTGGGATCGGTCCTAATGATTAAGAATTAGTCATATGGCACCGAACTACAGGGTAGTTTAAAAAATTATGTACTATATATGTATTTATACAATAGGCCGGGTCGATTTGTGGGGAGGCAAAAAAATCGCCCATTGCTCTATGAAAATCATATTCTAGGTATCAAAATAAGAAACTTTGCCGAAGGAACCATACCTCTGAAACGAATTCCGATGTCCCCCAATTTGGGTCGAACTTTTGGGTAGGGGCAAATTTTGAAATAGAATTGAAATTACCATTTTATTCTTATTACCTCTGAAAGTGAGGAGAACTAAAGCAATAACCACTATGGTATTTCAAAAATAATAATAAGTGAAATGACCATTCCAAATCAAAAATTTTACAATGAATTCACCATCCTCTACGCCGCAAGATGAAGCAACTACATCAACAACTATCGAAAACCCAATGAGTCATATACCCAAGCATAATGTTACTGTTTTCGATGTGTCTACTGATTTGACTGATCTCAATTTACCAACCCATCTGGATATCTTGAGATATTATTTTTACTTACTTAAGCGAACGTGCTAAAATAGAACAAGAAAAGTTTTCCCATAAATCATTCACTATTCAAGTACAAGATAAGTTGATTGGAATTTGGGAAAAACTTGGTATGGGAACATGTAAATGCGATTTGAAGGCAGCTCCATGTGCAAGCAGCTGGGTTCCCGAACGCCTCAAAGAGTTCATGCACGATCAACATAATCAGAGAAGACTAACAATGAATGCATTTATGATGGAAACTGAAGAGCAAGGAGCAACGTCACAAGTTCACAATACACAGAGAGATACGATTGTTTTAACTTTGCCTTGGTATGTGACAGATTTGGTGTGCTTGTGTCATCTTGTTATTTTGAGAGAACCCAATTCTGAATTGATTGGTTACATAAGACTGGAACATGAAACCGCTGAATACAAAACAACCAAATTAAATGGTTTTTTCAACGATAAAAATATATCACTGGATACATTAATTGGAATATGCACTGACGGTGAGCCAACAAACACTGGCTCACACGGTGGAATTATACGACGATTCGAATTGCTGTTAAAAAGACCATTGCATTGGTTTGTTTGCCTTCTACACTTCAACGAACTTCCGTTTCGGCATTTGTTTGAAGCTTTGGATAAATCAACCAGCACTGGACCAAATCGAAACTTGTGAAACTCTTCCGGTAAGTTATTGCTATCACTCATTTATTATAATTGTCAACCATTTTTAATTATTTTATTATATATATTTTTAGGTGGTGAACGCCTTGCAGAAAATTGAGTTGCAAAATATGCCCCCTGCTCCAGAAAAAAAAAGAACTTTCCACCGATTCGAAGTACTTATACGACATGGCCCATGCAATTTCTAGCGGCGTGGTTCCGGTGGATCTGGCTAACATCAAACCAGGGAAAATTGTACATTCTCGATGGCTCACCAAGGCCGCTAGATTATTGCGATTATATGTGACAACGGAAAATCCAGATGTTAATTTAAGAATTCTGGTTGAATTTATAATTAAATGTTATGTGCCAATGTACTTCAATATCAAGTATTACAGCTCTGTCGTGCACGGCAGTGTATTATTTTTCAAGTTCATTGGTTGGTCACGATTTCTAGAACCTCGTTTACGCAAAATTGTCAATCAAGTAATAAAGATAATTTATATTATGCGCATTCGGAAAATATCTTGTTATCAATGTTGTTTGATGATAGGAAAAAAAGCGCGACTGTGCCATCAAGAAAATTCTACGCTATCGAACCGATGTTGACGAGCCAATGGAACTTAGAGTTTATAAAAACCAGATATAAACTTTAATTGCACAAGTTATACCGAAATGATCAATTTGAATAATATAAATATTGTATTTGAACCACCATTCACTCGAAGCATTCCGTACGATACATTGAAAGAATATTTAAATCAAGATGATTCACCGTTTAATGATCCAAAAATTCCATCACACATACAAGGAACGGAACGACATGTTCAATTGCTATGGCAACGACATTAGAGAGCCGTGCGAAATTGCACAGACTTGAAAGTAAAAAAGACTTCAAACAATAATTTTTTTTAGTTTCTTTTCTATAACTCACTTAAATTAATTTTTTCATTTACATATGTTCTGACTAAATAAATTTCTTAAGAGAAAAAATAGATATTATTATAAATAAATAAATAAAAATAAAGAAAAAACATAGCCATTTAGCTGATTTTTTCATTTAGAGGCCAAAAATGGTGATTTTTTGAAATGATTGTATTGGTAACCCCCCAGGGGAGTTCCAGGGGGTGTGCCACTGGCATGGGTGGATCGGCCGTCCAAAGTTAGTGGGGGTCGATCATACATTTGGACTCGATTGGAGCACTCTAAATGGGTCAAAGTGGGATTTTTCAAAATTTGCCCCTACCCAAAAGTTCGACCCAAATTGGGGGACATCAAAATTCGTTTTAGAGGTATGGTTCCTTCGGCAAAGTTTCTTACTTTGATCCCTAGAATATGATTTTCATAGAGCAATGGGCGATTTTTAAATCGACCCGCCCTAATATACATATATGAAAATACTGGAAAATAAGATAGGTCCTTTTTTGCGCATATCAAATGGATCACATAAGCCTTATTAGTAAGAAACTAAACGCGGTGATCAAACTGTTATTCAAAGAAATATTCAGTGGCTGTGAGTCGAGGCACAGTAAGGTCAACTAGGCGACCAAATCAATATCATCCAAGGATTTCTTTGAAGAATACTAAGCAGTTAATTATTAAATACTAAAAGTGTTGCGGAAAAAATCATGGGTATAAACAGGAAGAAAATTATTGATACCTTAGCGGATTTATCCGAAAAGGTGTTGTACACATCCAACACTCTTTCAGCAAACGTATTGAGAAAAATCTCCAAATTCAAGAGAAAAATTGAACGTCTCAGAGAAGTAATGGATAATCTCAACAAAGTAATAGCAATAAAAAGTGATCGTATAAAACTTTTGAAAATTATGTTTATTTTCATTTTTTTCTTGAAGTTGAAAAGATGTACTTTAAAATAACGGCGGAATATTTCGAGAATCTTAAACATTGTAAAAAGAAATTACAAGAAGGAGAGTCCGAAATTACTTATCCTAGTAAATTACCGCTTTGACGAACTTTGGACGAATATGGGAAACTGGAGGCAAGGCTATGAAGTACCACTTAAACAGAGCAGCTGAAAATAATAAAGAATCTGACGATATAGTGAAGGTAATAACTATTCAAACTCAAAATAGTACTAATCCCACAAAATGGCCTTTTGGAAACATCATAGGAACACACTCAGAAAGTGCAAGGTCTAAGCAAACTTTTTGAGAACATTACTACTTAATTAGCCTCAGATGAGAAAATGGGTGCAATTACAACAATTTGGGAATTTTGCCGCCCAGGAGAATGTTCAAAATTGAACATGTGCGTAGGGCCACTTAAGGGATCGTCTCAGTGTGAATGTGTGTAATGTTGAAATTAATTAATGGCCTGATTTAATAAATAAATACATTCATGACGAATACAAAACGTTTTTTTTATGTTTATTTATTGGGTGTATAATAGTTAAATAAATTGTTGAAATGACACGTCCTGTACTATGTCCACGATTGCGGCCGCAACTTTGATTTAAAACAAAAATTTCAAAAAGGCTATTAATCTGTAGGAAAGCTATCGCGCTATAGAAGCTTCTTTTGGCCATTTTTCTCGACAGTTTTTCATAGAAAAAATAGGAAGATTTAAAAAAAAAAACAAAAAAAAGTTTCAATAGCGCGATAGCGAATGACTTTAAAAAGTTTTGAAAAACACTGTTTATGCGACTTCCTGGTATCTCGCCCCACAACACAACATCCATCCCACAACACAACATCCATCCCACAACGCAACATTCATCCCGCAACACGACATTTATCATACAACACAACATTCATCATACACAACATATTGAATCACACCACGCACCAAACACCACTATACCACAACATACATCTTTTTCACCACTCAGCCGATAAAAAAGGATTGGTTAGATCGGGGTGGACACGATTCGATTTCAACGCCCGTAAGGTATAGCAACGTCTCGCCGGTTTGCAAAAGGTTGATGCTTTAATTTCGTGTGTGATCCGAACTGAAAGAAAACTCTTTCTATCGTGCGTGTGGGTGTGCACTGACAGCAGAGTAAATCCTTATATATATATGAAAATTATAAATATTTGAATTGTGAATGAAAAATAAAATTATAACCATTTTGCATTGTGAACAAAAAACCAAAAAATTAATTATATCAACAGAAAGAATACAAAATACTGTTAACCTATTTAAAATCTAATCAATTTATTTTGTTGAAAGTCGTGCCCGGATACAAATAAAGTATAATTTGTGGAATTTAACATTTGTGTTGCCAAATTATAACTCTTTCATTTAAAGACGAACAAAAGGGATACATCATCACAAGCTAAAAGCGTAAGTATTCCCCACACATAATTAGTGAAACTAAGTGCACGAACAAATGGTCCTTCGAGCCTCGTAGACAGGCACCTACGATTTTAAAAGAACCCACCGAGAGGTGGAAAAGTGAATAAAGTGCATGTGAAACTATACAACAGATCAATTAAAAGTACACACAAGAAAAAATAATAAATAAACAGGTACTTAAACATATATTAAGTGATCAAATCTACGTGACGGGCGCGAAAACCAACTAAAACAAAACAAATACAAAAAAAACTAAAAATCAAGTACGGGCGCGGTAAAACTAATAATAATCAAACAAGAACAAAAATAAAAACCCAAAACCTACATACAAATATATAGGATTCTCAACAGGCAAGCAGCGTGGGAAGAGGAAAAAGACTCAACACGGAAGACATCAAACAAGAAAAAACAAAAACCAAGAAGATGAAAGGAAAATAAACGAGAGAAAGAACGAAGGGATACACACATTAATAAGTATTGCTACCCATAAACCCTTGGCGGAGAAAAAGTAAGTCCGTTCCAATTAAATATTTAATAAAATAATTATGCGCATATGTATGTTTAAAATACAGTTTGACACGACATACAGTTAGTTAGAAATAACCCAACTGTTCTGTACAGAAAACCGGTTAGACAGTTCGGTATGTACATATGTATGTATAGATACCGAAATATATGAAAAAATTACGGTACCTGCCTACTGCTTATTTTGTGTTCCAAAGCACACTGTAATTTTCAAAAAAAAAAACAAATTTCTTCAACGTCAAGTATCCTACTTGCAAGTTTTGGTGATACCCCTTGGGCTAAAAAAAGCAACAAGCAGGATCGCCTATAATAAATAAGCAGAGGCGAGCAAAAAAAAAAAAACAACAGAAAGTGCAAATCCATACATATGTACACATATAAGTAAAGGTACTAAATTGTATAAAAGATACATACATATGTGCATATATATACATACATACATACAAACTTTGCGCGCCAAATTCCGCAATTTATATACATATACATATACATATGGTACATGCATGATTCAACTGTTTTAAGAAAAATTTTTGAAAAACTGTTGTTCACTACCTGCCTTAAAGCTTACTTCGTGTCTCCAAACACAGCAAAAAAAAAAAAAAAATTACATATTTCAAAGTCAAGTATTCTTACTTGCAAGTTCTGGTTATGTATGTACATACATACTTATATGCATGTATATCGCGATCCAACTATTTCTCTCCTTTATCTCTCGTACGCCTTCTCTCTCTCTCTAAATAATTACCAAAGAGCCAATAAAGGGTTACAAATACGTACATAACCTTATACAAGTAATAATATATTAAATATATTTATACTAAGGTCAACGAACTTTAAAAGAAACTAAAAAAAAAAAACGGAACAAAACGGAATCGAAATAAATGTACATGGAGTATATCCATATCAACATTGAAACATTGGAAAATTAAAATTTACCAATATACATATTTACGTATGCGCATTTATACATATATACATACTTATAGTATATATGTACGTACATCGGGTACTTATAAAAAATTTCTTTTTCGTGTTCTTTTTGAGCAAACGTACGAGTGTGCAGATGCAATTAACAAAACATTTGCATACATACTCACATATTTAATATTGACATATTTACGAATATATAAAAAATTGTTTACTAGTTTTCCGCGCATTTCGTTATATTGCATATGCATACGTACTACATACATACATATGTACATACATATGTGACAATTGTGCGAACAAAAGGAACACAAAAACATTAAGCATAACTATATGCATATAAATATATACATACATACGTATTTTTGCGTTATTGTTATTTTCCTTCTCTTTACGTTCTTATCTGAAAAGATACACGTACTAAGGAATAATAAACAAATTAATTTCGAGTAATTCGCAGATACATACGTTTAAATAATACACGGTAAAAAAAAAAAAAAAAATAAATAAATAAAATAAAAAAAAAAATAAAAAAAACAGACATATTTAACAAAAATAATTACATACGAATACATACATACATATATTTATGAAACAAAGGATTAATCAATGTATGCGGTGAATACGCGTTCGCAAAGTCAGAAATTATTTCATTTATAATAAAATGTTTTATATTTACTAAAAAAACAAAAAAAAAAATTTACACATTTTTTTTCACAATACCAATTTTATAATTGTATTTCAAACGAAATATTTACAAACATTTTTTACAAAAATTTTAATAATTCAAAGTTTACAATTTTACTGCAAACGAAATATTTACAAAAATTTTGTATAAATTTTTCGTAATGCCAATTTTACAATTGTAGTATTTCAAACCAAACATTTTTAAGCTCAAAGCTTCCATTTCAACTTAATTAAGTCAATCTGACAAATCAAAAGAGGTTAAGCCAAAAACACCTCTATCATTAGAAATTCCGAAAATGGCTGATGAAGATAAACCACAAGGCACACCTGCTGAAGCTACACGCTCAAAGCAGAGTATAAAACAAATAAAAGATCAAAAGATCAGACAATATCTAGCAGCGTACGATACAGTACTAGATACTGACGACGCAGAACTCCCAGAAAACACAAAAGCTTCGGCCAAGTGTGATAACTGCCGCGATCAGTACGAGTTGACAAAGGGAATGATAACTGAACAAATAAGTTTAGTAAGGCCAAGTAGAGCCACTACTCCCCCTCCCAGAGTAGTTTTAACACCAAAAGAAGACCTAGATAAAGGCATGTTTCTCAAAGTACCAGCTTGTGATACTGAAGTTTTTAATGGATGTTATGATCAATGGCCGTCCTTCCGGGACATGTTCACTGCCGTCTATATAAACCATCTTAAACTCTCACAAGCACAAAAGTTATACCATCTAAGGTACAAAACAAAAGGGGAAGCAGACAGTATCGTCAAGCGATTCGCTTTAAATGACGAAAATTTTAAGCTGGCCTGGGAAGCACTAGTCGAAAGATACGAAAATGAAAGGGTTATGATAGAAAACCCAATAAAAACTTTATTGCATTTGCCAAAAATTCAACAAGAAACTAGCCAGGAGTTTCAAAACTTATACTCGACAGTGACCAATTGTTTATCAGTGTTAAAAACACAAAATATCTCCACAGAATCGTGGGACCCTATGATAGTAACCATTTGCGCAGAAACACTGCCTGATGCTGCTTTGCTACGATGGGAACAATCTCTAGTGGAAAGAAAAATAATGCCCACCTGGCAACAGATGAAAACATTCCTCACTGCTCAATACGAGATAGCTGAACGAATAGACAAAAAAAATATAAATCCAAAAAGTCATCAAAATGACTCAAGTAAAAACTTGTTTAAACCTCAAGCCAGCAATAATATGCAATACAATAGACACGTTAATAGAAGTCACACTTTCGTGTCAAACCAAACAAATAAATGTCAACCATTATGTGAAATTTGTAAGGGAGGTCATAACATAAGATCTTGCGAGAAATTTAAAAAATTATCCGTTTCTGATAGAAACAATCTTGTCAGACAACATAAACTTTGCATCAACTGTCTGTCGAATGCTCATACGACAAAAGACTGTGAAAGCAAATTTAGTTGTGTGTACTGTCAACGAAGACATCACTCTTTGCTTCATATTACAAATTTTCAAAATATGAAGCAAAATCAATTTCATAAAACCACCGGGTTAGTCACTACAACCAAAAGTGATAATCCCGAAATCTCAAATCCCGAAAAAAGGGAAGAACAACCATGTTGCTCTAAAGCAAAATTCTTTTACCCACTGCGGTCATCACCATCGCACATAAGGGTGATTTCTTCAAACTAAGAGCACTAATTGCCAATAAAACATTCAAATTTCCAAATCTCGGGAATGGGCGTAAGAATTATCCAAAATTCGAACAAAATATGCCCAATTACGATAGTATCTCCAAATGCCGATATTAGAATAGATGCGCAAGCCATCGTTTTACCGCAGCTTACCGATTTGCTTCCAAGCTATGAAGTAAATAAAATACACTGGCAAAAATGCTCACATCTTAAATTAGCAGATCCCAATTGTCATACCCCATCACAAATCGACATATTATTAGACAGTGACTTAATACCTCAAATAATTATTGAAGGTATTGAGAAAATCTCCAATAAATTGTTAGCTCAAAATACAATATTTGGGTGGATTGTAAGTGGCCAAGTCCCTGAAAAAATCAATTCTTTCACCACACAAGTGGAAAATATCTCAAACGAGTTTTTAAACAATCAACTTAAAAAATTCTGCGAAATAGAAGAATTACTCCAAATTACCCAGCTTTCAGAAGAAGACCAGGCATGCGAAGCCTATTACAAATCCACAACAACAAGAAACGAACATGGTCGTTATGTTGTGCGATTACCATTCAAACCAACTTTCCCTGAAACCATAGCTCTAGGCCACTCTAGAATATCAGCAGTCCAGCAATTTCTAAGCCTGGAAAAAAGCCTGATAAAGAAAAGTGAGCTTAAATCGGCATACGATAATGTGATGGACGAATATCTTGACCTCAATCATATGGAAGAAACTGTACCATATGAAAAAGTATCTAAAGGTAGATATTTATCTTTTTATCTGCCACATCATGGGTAATAAGACCTGATAAAATTACAACAAAGGTACAAGTGGTTTTCAATGCCTCAAAGTGTTCGAGCTCAGGCAAATCACTCAATGATGTACTATACACAAGGCCAACATTACAACCTGATCTCATGTTGCTAATTCTAAATTGGCGCATGTTTAAATACGTTTTCAATGGGGATGTAGAAAAAATGTACAGACAAATTCTAGTACATGAAGATGACCAAGATTTCCAGCGCATCAATTGCGCACCCTATTTGGCGATCAGGACACTACATGAAGTGGCAAAAACAAATGCAACAAATTTGCCTTTAGCATCTTCTGTGTTGTAGACACAAACATATGTGGACGACATACTATCAGGTAGCCACAGTATCGCATTAGCATGCGAATCACTATCGCAAGTGATCAAAGCATTAAATTCAACAGGTTTCCCCCTAAAGAAAATTACTTCAAATCACCCTGAAATAATAAAAGGCATTAAAAAAGAAGACTTATTAGATACAGACTTCCTTAAATTTGAAAAGGCTAGTACAACTAAAACTCTAGGAATTCAATGGAATGCGATAACAGATCAATCCTCATATACAATTGAGTCAATATCTGCAATGTCCGCCATAACCAAACGCCAAATACTTTCCTCGGTGGCAAAACTTTTCGACCCCGCAGGATGGCTTTCGCCAATAATGATTCAAGCAAAAATCCTCATTCAAGAATTGTGGCAAGATGGCACTGAATGGGATGAACAGGTAAAACCTGTACGTTTAACAAAATGGGTACAATTTGCTAACAATTTACATACTATATCTGAAATTCGAATCCCTCTATGGGTAAATTTCACCCCTAACATTAACACAGAATTACACGGTTTCTGTGATGCCTCTGAAAAGGCTTATTGCGCAACAGTTTACGTACGCACACAGTACGATAACAAAATATCTGCATACCTCTTGGTAGCCAAAGCCAAAGTTGCACCTTTGAAGACACTCAGTCTGCCACGGCTTGAACTGAATGGTGCTCTTCTGTTAGCAAAATTAATTTCAATAGTTCAAACCCATCTGAAATTAACCGATCATAAAACATATCTTTGGTCAGACTCAGAAATAGTTTTAGCATGGTTAGAAAAACCACCCTATTGCTGGAAGACCTACATATGTATCTAACCGAATATCCCAAATTCTAGACTTAGTTGGCCCAGCAAAATGGCAACATGTTGCAAGCGCGGATAACCCAGCGGATCTTGGGACGACAAGAGGTTGCAAGCCACTGCACCTCACCAGCACTACACTCTGGTGGAATGGTCCAACATGGCTAACACAATCACAAGAATTCTGGCCAAAGTCTCCCGCTCGTAATATAATACCGCCGGAAAGTCGGAAAATTGAAAATTTCCATATCACTCCCGAAGAGGATGATATTCTCCATCGATTTTCTTCATTTCCTAGAGCTTTAAGAGTAGTCGCTTACATATACAAATTCACCCAAAGATTTAAACAAAAAATGAAAGGGATACCAAATGATCCTTGCGTACAACTAACGTATACCGATTTGCAACATGCCAAAGTTAGTCTCATTATCTACACCCAAACTCGCTATTTCAGTCGAGAGAAAGCAAAGTTAGTCGAAAGATGACCACTCGAAAAGGGAAGCTCTCTTCTCGTCTTAAATCTATTCTTGGACGCTAAGGGATTACTAAGGGCAAATGTAAGATTAGCGAACTCCAGCCTTAGTTATAACGAACGACATCCCATTATTATACCTGAGAAATCCCGTTTTACTCATTTATTCCTAATATACCTTCACCAGCTTACACTACATGGTGAGCATCGCTTGATGCTGCAAATGGTCCGACAAGAATTTTATATACCGCGACTAAAGCCACAACTTAAAAAGACGATTTTTATGTGTAAACAATGTACCTTGTCCAAACATAAAATGCGTACGCAGATCATGGCATCTTTACCACCTGAACGCTGCAATTATGCTCTACCTTTTACTATTACTGGGGTTGATTTTGCTGGACCTTTCCAGATAAAGGCCTCAATGTTAAGATCATCTACATTTAGAAAAGGGTATGTGGCTGTTTTTGTATGTTTTACGACAAAGGCAGTACACCTCGAGCTTTGTTCAGATCTGACAACTGCGGCTTTCCTCGCAGCATTCACACGCTTTTTCGGACGACGCGGATTTCCCTCAAAGATTATGAGCGACAATGGGAAAAATTTTATCGGAGCTCAAAGAGCCACCGAGAAAGAGTTCATAAACTTTATGAAAGAAGTTTCCCCTGAAATAGTTAAAAAATATGCACCTCAAGGGATCAATTGGCAGTTTATACCTCCATGTTCTCCACACATGGGCGGGCTTTGGGAATCAGCAGTCAAAAGCTTTAAGTCCCATTTAAAAAAAAACGGCTGGTAATCATAAATTTAATTATGAGAAGTTTACTACACTACTCACTCGTATCGAAGCCGTATTAAATTCAAGACCCATATCACCACTCTCGCAAGATCCCTCCGATTTCACAGCTCTTACACCTGGACACTTCCTCAGAGGAGCTCCTCTTCTCGCCATACCTGAAACAGAAGGAGACTCACTCACTTTAATAAATCGATGGGAAAGAATAAAGATTCTCCATCATGAATTCAGCCACAGATGGAAGGAGGACTATCTAAAAGATCTCCATAAGAGATATCGATGGAAAACGATCCAGAAGGAACCCAGTGCAGGCGAATGCGTCATCATACAGGACGAATGCCTTCCCCCAACCGAATGGCGACTAGGTCGCATTGAAAGGGTTCATCGAGGATCAGATGGTCACATAAGAGTAGTCGATGTACGAACACAAACTGGCCTACTAACTCGACCATTAGTGAAATTGTGTTTTCTTCCAAATACCGACGAACCGATCACCGAAAACAAGCGAACGCAAACGCATACATAAAATCAAACAATAATTAATTAAAAATACACCGTTACAATCCGTACGTACAAACCAAAAACATAATGAACGCGATCAATAATAAACAACAAAATCCATATCTAAATAATATATAATACATATAAATAAAAGTAGTATATAAAGACATCAATACATATATCTATATATATACAGTATACACATATATATAATGAGTAGCATACTTCATACTACTTGCAAAACATGTTTAATATACATATTCCTATTCCACTAGAAATGGACGTAGAGGAAACCCGCAATAACCCCCAGTCGGTGAGGTCCGCAAGTAATGCAAATGCAGCATCCGCTGCACCCATCGCCGCACCAAGGAGGCAACAAGGCACAAGCCCGCCCAGCCAATCATCCGGTCAACCAGTGAGGGAAGCGGTCGAGGAGCAGTTCGAGGAGTATGTACCGCCGCGATGCAGCCTATGCCATCGACCCCATGTCCTGAAGAGGTGTACAATTTTCAAGACGATGACGCCCGCTCAGCGCCAACAGATCGCTAGAGCCCACGACCACTGCATGACATGCTTGGCAGACACGCACGCTACGATGGAATGCATGTCAGACGGGTCGTGTCAGTACTGCCAGCCTCTGTAGTTTTTGTAGGGTACTCACTACAGCGCTAAAGCCCGTCGCTTTTCGCTGGTTGCGATGACTATGACGTGGCGGGGTATGCGAGCGTGCACCTCGGGACTGCTTAGAACGATGGGCTCTTCGGCGTTGCACTTGATTCCCACGTTGACTGTGCCGCTGTTGATTCTGCGGGTGACTGGTGTGCGTTGACTGATCAGCGCGTCGAGGGAAGCGGTGGAATAAGGTGTGATGCGGTCGGTGGCAGTACTGACACGACCCGTCTGACATGCATTCCATCGTAGCGTGCGTGTCTGCCAAGCATGTCATGCAGTGGTCGTGGGCTCTAGCGATCTATTGGCGCTAGGGGGGCCGGGATGTTTATGCGACTTCCTGGTATCTCGCCCCACAACACAACATCCATCCCACAACGCAACATTCATCCCGCAACACGACATTTATCATACAACACAACATTCATCATACACAACATACAGCATCACACCACGCAACCCCACGCACCAAACACCACCATACCACAACATACATCTTTTTCACCACTCAGCCGATAAAAAAGGATTGGTTAGATCGGGGTGGACACGATTCGATTTCAACGCCCGTAAGGTATAGCAACGTCTCGCCGGTTTGCAAAAGGTTGATGCTTTAATTTCGTGTGTGATCCGAACTGAAAGAAAACTCTTTCTATCGTGCGTGTGGGTGTGCACTAGCAGCAGAGTAAATCCTTATATATATATGAAAATTATAAATATTTGAATTGTGAATGAAAAATAAAATTATAACCATTTTGCATTGTGAACAAAAAACCAAAAAATTAATTATATCAACAGAAAGAATACAAAATACTGTTAACCTATTTAAAATCTAATCAATTTATTTTGTTGAAAGTCGTGCCCGGATACAAATAAAGTATAATTTGTGGAATTTAACATTTGTGTTGCCAAATTATAACTCTTTCATTTAAAGACGAAGAAAAGGGATACCTCATCACAAGCTAAAAGCGTAAGTATTCCCCACACATAATTAGTGAAACTAAGTGCACGAACAAACACCATTCTCAGAAAAACGCGTTAAAAGATTGGAGCCGCTATGTTCCACACTATGTTCCTTTCTACAAGAAACGCTGTAGCGACCGTAATAATTTGAATTACGATTTCTAAATTTGAGAGAATGTTTATTATAGTGTATACTTTCCGATAATACAACAAAAAAAAAATTGATTTCTCAAAAATTTCACATTGAGAAAATCGAAGAGCAGAGAAAGGTGCAAGAAGACATTGTGAAGAAACATCGATATAAAGGAAAACTAAATTTAAGTGAGTTAAATTTAAGGAATCATAACGGACACCTATCTTTAGCATTAGTAGAACTTACAATAATATGCATTTTAATCTTATATAATCTATATATATGTATAAATCAATGCCACTTTCTTTGTAATTTCATCACTCATAAACGGCTGAACCGATTTGGCTGATTTTTTTTTGTTGTATTTGTTATTATTCGGAGAAGGTTCTTATGTAAGAAAAAATTACGAAAGTTGCCGGAAAACCCCTAAAAATAGCCCTTTTCTTTTTCCCATACAAACGTTTTATTTTATATGTACATATATACATATGTACATATGTAAGTAAAAATGATTGTTTGTTAGTAACGCTAACGCTCGAGAACGGCGGAACCAATCTTCATGAAATCAGAAGTTGTTCGCTGTAGATATGGAAAGGGTTAGATATAAAAAAACCATATACTTTTCATAAGGGAAAGTCGAAAAATTGAAAATTTCCAAAAAGTGACTTTTCATACAATTCCTTTTTGTTTTTTTTTCAATATTTTGATTTGTAAATTATTTGAATCGTTCAATTTCGGTCGCTTGCTTTTTTATTCCGGCTATTTAAAAGAATAATTATTGAAAATTATTCAGTGAAAACTTTATGTGTGTTTCAAACGAAGTGATCATATAAGAAATTATTTTAAAGAAAATGCCGGCACGTCCAAAATCAAACATAGGTCGACGTACTCGAAATGCTCGGGGCGTGTTGTCACAAAGAGTATCACAAAGTGCAGTGCGACGTCCACGAAATAGATTTGAAGAAGCTCATCATGCAAGAAATCCAGCAAGACCTACGCGAATACGACGTCGTGTTTTGGAAGATATGTTCCGTGCTGCATTTGATTACGACCCTTCAATCGACTATAATGTACATGGATATATTGGAATGATTGATGTTATATGGTCACATTGTAAAGCGGCTGGAATGTGTTGCGCTAACGGGAAAGTAAAATTGCCGGAATTTGAACCGCCTCCTGAACCATTACAATCATTAATTTTTGAGACATCACCAGAATCGAAACATTTTTTAAATCATATAAAAGAGTACAATTCGTCTTTTCAAATGACTTCTTTCGGCGCTACAAAAATTATAAGAGATCAATTTATGCCGACATTTAAGGTGATTGCATGGAATATTTGATGGTTTTTTCAATGAATAGGGAAAAATTTATTCGTATACCATTGCATACATATTACAGATCCAAGGTCAAATTTATCACCTAGCGGGTTCATTGTTACCGCTCCAAGACGCTAACCATCAATTTTTACAAATATATTTCATCGGAGATAAAAATCGTGAATTAAATCAACGCTGCACAATTGGTTCTCACACAAAAAGAGAAATTCTTTGCGAACTACAAGATTTTTTACATCAGCACAATGAATTAGTCCAATTGTTTAAAACTGCTATGGATCGGTTGTCATCTGATAATCACAGAATCGTTATAAGAGCCGATAAAACTCCAACTGGAGAGCATTCAAGAAGATTCAATGCACCAACCATTGATGAAGTGGCCATTGTGATTGTTGGCGATTAGTTTCAATCTCGAGACATTATTCTTCACCGTAGAAATGAACAATTACAACGTGTTTCGGAGCTTCATCGTTGTTACGATGCATTACAGTATACTATATTGCACTGGAATGGCCATGATGGATACCATATAAATATCCCAATGATTAATCCAAGCACAGGTACATAATATATATCGTGCTCATAAATATTTCGTTTAAATAAAAGATTTCGATTTTGAATTGAAAACTTCTAAATACGTTTTCAAACGTATTTTTTACAGGTCTTGATGCTCAAAAGAAAGCCAGCGCCATTATTATTCATACATTATTATTATTCATACAGATTAATGATTCGCGAAGGAAATTCAAATTACATTTTGAGATGTGGAAAACTGTTTCATCAATACATTGTGGACATGTATGCGAAAATTGAGACTGAACGTCTCAATTACATCCGGTTCAATCAAAGTAAATTGCGATCAGAAGAATACATACATTTGCGTGATGCAATAACAAATGATGGGAATTTGAATGATATTGGTCGTCTGACGATATTACCAGCATCTTATATTGGAAGTCCTCGCCATATGCACGAATATGCTCAAGATGCGATGTCATACGTGAGAAAATACGGCCGACCAGATTTATTTACTACATTCACATGTAAACCGAAGTGGAGCGATATTCAAAATAATTTGTTTGGCGGCCAATCAACAACAGATCGTCACGATATAAATGCACGTGTTTTTCGGCAAACATAAAAAGCGCTGATGGATGTAATTGTGAAATTGCGCGTATTTGGAGAAGTGCGGTGTTATATGTATTCAATCGAATGGCAAAAGAGAGGACTGCCGCACGCACATATATTGATATGGTTGGTTCGTAAAATCACACCAGATGAAATTGATAATATCATATCAGCCGAGATACCAGATCAAACAATTGATCAAGAATTATTTGAAGTCGTCACAAAAAATATGATTCATGGCCCATGTGGCGTACTAAATATGAATTCACCATGCATGATTGATGGCAAATGCTCAAAGCGTTATCCCAGAGCATTGACTTCCGACACAATAACAGGCAATGATGGATACCCGTTGTATCGACGACGGTCTACTGAAGATAACGGTCAATCAGTAATGATGAACATTCGTCATCAAGAAATCATCGTCGATAATCGCTGGGTTGTGCCATATTCACAACTTCTGTCAAAAATATTTCAGTCTCACATTAACGTTGAGTATTGTAATTCCGTCAAGTCAGTCAAATACATTTGCAAGTATGTGAATAAACGAAGTGATATATGGCTGTCTTTGAAGTACCTGATGCTGACAATAGGAACGATGAAATTACTCGATATCAAATGGGCCTATACGTTAGCAGCAATGAAGCAATTTGGCGAATATTTTCGTCTCCATTGCACGAAAGACATCCTGTTGTTGTTCATCTAGCGGTGCATCTTGAAAATGGTCAACTTGTTTATTTTACTACTGAAAATATACAGTAGAGAGCAGCACAACCACCAGCGACTACTTTAACTGTTTCTTTTCTTAGTTTGCTATATACTGATGTACCTCAGTATTACACATGGAATACATCATCAAAAGAATTCCAACGACGTAAACAGGGTACAGCAGTTGATGGTCACACAGGTATATATTCAACATATGCTTTGGGCAGAATGTATACGATTCATCCCAACAACGCGGAATGTTTTTATTTGCGATTGCTATTGGTGAACGTTCAAGGACCGAGATCGTTCGAATATTTGAAAATAGTTGATGGTCATTTATACGAGACGTATCGCGAGGCATGTCACCTACTGCATTTGTTGGAAAACGATTCACATTGGGAATCGACGCTTCAAGATGCATGTGTTTCATTTTTACCACAACAAATAAGAATGCTTTTCTCGATTATAATATCAACATGCATGCCATGGAATCCACTGGAATTATGGAACAAATATCAACATTACATGACGGAAGATATTTTGATTCGGATGCGTCTTACGTCAAATAATCCAGATTTGATGATTACCTTGGAAATGTACAATGAAGCATTAATAATCATTGAAGATCTTCTTCTTAATTGGCGTAGACACCGCTTACGCGATTATAGCCGAGTAAGCGGAGGATGGAGTCTTGTGGAGAAGTTCACGCAAGTGAGGAAAGTTCTCTGATCGCCATTCACTTGGGAGTGACCAGAAACGATTCTTTTACATATGGCTGAAGCAGTTCACGACTTCCGGTCTTTGACCTAGTATCCTGTGGGTAGCCTAAGAACATCCGTTCGAAGGCGAGCTAAAGTGAGATGGCGAAACATCTCCTACATAGGGTTGTGCGCTGGGTTTGGGACCCGCCACATAAAAAAACACCCCCAGTCAATTATAGCTATTGAAGATATGTGTCTCAAAATTGCGAATAAAGCATTATCACAGTTATCTATGATTTCACCTGATCGTCCGATGCATGATTTGATGGATCAAGAATTGCAACGTGAACAACTATTCAATTGTGACGAATTGATTGAATATGTGCAATCAAATATTGACAAATTAAATGATCAACAAAACTATGTATATCAAACAATTTTGCAAGCTGTTTCTGACAACACTGGCGGATTATATTTCTTGGACGCACCTGGTGGAACCGGAAACCATTCATTATTACATTGATTCTGGCAGCTATTCGATCACAGAAAAAAATTGCTTTGGCTCTTGCTTCTTCTGGAATTGCTGCCACTTTATTGGACGCAGGACGAACAACATACTCTGCATTAAAATTGCCATTGAACATGCAAGTGAGTGAAACGCCGACATGCAATATTTCAAGAAATTCTGCAATGGGAAAAGTCTTGAGCAAGCAGCGATTATTCTGTGGGATGAGTGTACAATGGCCAACAAAAAATCCCTCGAAGCCTTGGATCGAATCTATGAAAGATTTACGCGGAAATCAACAGCTGTTTGGTGATGCCTTGATATTGTTATCAGGTGATTTTCGACAAACACTGCCAGTTCTTCCTCGATCAACTCCTGCCGATGAAATAAATGCATGTCTGAAATCTTCTGCTCTCTGGAGATTTGAGAAAAAGTTGACGTTGAATGTCAATAAGCGTGTCCTATTACAAGACGATTCATCTGCACATCAGTTTTCGGAACAATTGTTGGATATCGGAAATGGAAAAATGCAAATCGACAATACAAATGGAATGATCAACTTGCCCGAAAATTTTTGTACAATTTTGCAAACAAAAGAAGAATTTGTCGAATGTGTTTTCCCAAATATCATTCAGAATCACAGAAGCCATGATTGGTTAGCAGAACGTTCAATATTGGCACCGAAGAATATACACGTCAATGCAATGAACTTCCAAATTCAAGAAAAATTGCCAGGTGAAGTCATAACTTATAAATCCATTGACAGCGTTATGGATGAAGATGAAGCTGTGAATTATCCAATTAAATTTCTGAATTCATTGGAACCACCTGGTACACCGCCACATCTTTTGAATTTAAACGTTTGTTCATTACTTTAATCATTACAGAATATAAATCTGTAAGGAGGTTCAATGAAATATATTATTGATTCCATTTTTAAGGTTGGTTCACCAATCATATTACTACGGAATATCAATCCTCCAAAAATGTGTAATGGTACACGACTGGCAATAAAGAAGCTAATGCCAAATTTGATTGAAGCAACAATACTCAATGGCAAAGCGAAGAGGGAAAATGTGCTTATACCACGTATTCCAATGATTCCAACAGACATGCCATTCAATTTTAAACGTCTGCAATTTCCGGTGCGTTTATCATTTGCCATAACTATAAACAAAGCACAAGGACAAACATTTCAAATAATCGTAGTAAATTTGGAAGCATCGTGTTTTTCACATGGGCAATTATATGTTGCATGTTCGAGAGTCAGTACTGTACATCATACATTCATTCATGCACCGGACAGTAAAACTAAGGACGTTGTTTATCAAAATGTTTTAGATTAGAGCTCGAATTTTTGACATTTACAATTTATTATATACGCTTATGTAAAAATAAGAGGAAACTGAAGAATAAATACTTTCAATGTTTGCTATGACAATTTTCTTATTATTCGTATTTATGTACGCTTCTCAATGTTAGCGTTATAACAATTTTATGGAGTGAATGGATATTATCGTACGAATGCATTCTCACGAACTGCATATCCTTTATCAACAATATCTTGGTCAATCCTCATCCTTAATACACAATCGTCCAAATTTATGAAAAAGATTTCGTCTATTTGTTTCATTATTTTCAAAGTGAAAGATTCGTTCAAAGCAATTTCTTCAAAATATTTGATAGCTTCTCGCTACCAGTATTTTTCATTACTTGGCTTGATATTTGCTAATAGGCAATTCAGAATTTGCTCTACATCCTGGTATTCCCTTTCTTCCGGTCTGAATTTTACGGTGAAGCACGGTGGGCTATCAATCGACTGAACAACAACTGTAATCAGAATGGAATGTTCTTCTCATATCGAATCTTTTCATCGTCATTTTTTGTATGGTATACTTTGGAAATAAAATTTTTTTTTATTATATTGAATTATATTGTATTTGTTATTGACTTTTTTGTTTGGCTATTAACTTACTGTTTTATTACACTTTTTTGAATGGAAAATCACATTATTTTTAAATACAGAGTAATTATTATCGCAGAATATAATTATAGACCATGAAATTTCAGGTTTTTTTGTTTGCCAAATAAGTTGACTTTTGCTCAAGTAACAATATAATGTGACATTACTCATTCATGTCAAATGCTTATTTTTTTGTTTCTCTTATGATTTTGTTTACACTCAATCGTCAAATAAATAAAAATTTAGTTTTGTCGTTTGTGGATATTTCATCAAATCTGAAAATAGGCAATTGCTTTGGCAAATTTATCGCATATTTGAATAGAAGATGACAAAAATGTCTATAATGAAAAAAAATTAAATGAAATATAATAGCCGATAAATATTTATATCAAAAAAAAATTTAATGAATTATTAATATATTTACGAACTGCGCAGCAAAGCGCGCCGGGAAAGCTAGTACATATATAAAAATGAATCGCAAAATGTGTTGCTAAGCGCATAACTTAACAACGCCTGGACCAATTTGGCCAATTCTTTTTTCTAAATGTTTGTTTTGTTTTTGTTAAATGTTTGTGTAGGTTCAAAGAGGTTCGAATAATTGCCGGAAACCCCCTAAATACATACCTTTTCTTTTTCCCATACAAACGAATGAATGTTTGTTTGTTAGTAACGCTAATGTTCGAGAACGGCTGAACCAATCTTGATGAAATTTTCAGAGGTTGTTCGCTGTGGATCGAGGAACTGTACGATTTTCGTGAGGAAAAGTCGGAAAATTGGACAATTCCAAAAAGTAACTTTTTTCAAACAAAATTTTTTTTCAATTTTTTTTACTTTGTTTTTCAATTATTTGAATCGTTCAAATTTGGCATTTGCTTTCTTTATTCCGGCTATTCAAAAAAAAAATGATTGAAAGTTATTTAGTGAAAACGTCATGTGTGTATTTGTTACGATGCCACGAAGAGGTCGCGCTAATATCACTCGACGTTCTTTTTGGCGTCAACATACATTGGCAGCCCAAGGCACATGACCGAGTACTCCCAGGATGCGATGACATACGTGCGTAATTATGGAACGCGGTCAATCAGCAAGCGATCGTCACGATGCCACAGCACGACTTTTCAAACAACAGTTACGATGTTTGATGGAATTTATCTTGAAGCAACGTATATGTGGTGCTGTTAGATTCTAGATGTACTCTGTTGAGTGGCAAAAGAGAGGTTTGTCGCACGCACACATTCTTCTTTGGATGGTGGATGGTGGTTACACCAGATTAAATTGATGAAATCATTTCTGTGGAAATTCCTGATGCAGAGAAAAATCAGTATTATACGAAGTGATGAAAACCAATATGGTTCATGGACCTTGATGTCACCACAATCCCACTTCGGTTTGTATGTCTGATACATTCTTTTTTGGATGGTGGATGGTGATTACACCAGATCAAATTGATGAAATCATTTCTGCGGAAATTCCTGATGCAGAGAAAGATCCAGTATTATACGAAGTGATGAAAACCAATATGGTTCATGGACCTTGCGGACACCACAATACCACTTCGGTTTGTATGTCTGACAATAAATGCACGAAACACTATCCACGTGCTTTTCTTTCGGAAACACAAACTAGAAATTATACTATATTCACCATTTTTGTCTAATTCACATTCAAAACTCATATCAATGTTGAGTGTTGCAGTTTGGTGTAATCGATAAAATACGTGGAAGCAACATGGCAGTTATTGGTCTTGAACGATACGGTCGCTACGTGACCTGCAATAAAGCGCTTTGTAGGATATTTACTTTTGCAATTCATGTATGTTTTCCGACTGTTGTGCGTCTTGCAGTTTATTTGGAGAATGGTCAAAGAGTGTATTTCAACCCAGAGAATACAATACTGCCAGTGGAAACACCGCCAGCAACAAAATTAACATTTACGAGTTTTGCTCAACTTTCGTCAGTGATCCGTTTGCGAATACATTGCTATTCGGAAATACCTTGATATTATACCAGGAATGCATCGCCGAAGAAATAGTTACGCAGAAAGTAAGGTCAACTAGTAGATGGACATCCAGGTGTGTTATCAACTAATGCATTAAGACGAATTTACACAATCCACCCAACTTCATTTGAGTCACATATACGGTGTGTGCAGGTTTTGGAGAAGTAAGCCAGCAATTACAATTGTTGGAACATCAAATCAAATAATCACTGGAATGCAAATGAAGTTCGCACACTTTTCGCGATAATCCTTTCGATATATCAGCCTTCAAATCCACGTCAATTATGGGATACGAACAAAAATGAGATTGCCGAAGACATTTTACATCGTCTGCGCTAAAAATTGGGAAAGGGTCAATTCCGGTTGATACTTCCGGTGGTTTGATATCAATTTCATTCGCCGTTTACCAGTTCGCGAAAGATGAACTAATCACGAATGATCGGACATTGGCCAAATTAACATAACTAAGATTTAAGTTCTAACGAGTTTCCATTTCAGTTCAAACGTATCCCGTTTGCAATGAAAATTGCATTTGAGATGACAATCAACAGGACACAAGGATAGTCGCATAGCGTGAGGCATAAATTTGGAAATGCTATGTTTTTCACACGGCCAGATATATGTACGTGGCGTGCTCACGAGTTGAAAAGCCATCTTTTCTGTACACCGGAAAAGAAACCAAAAAATGTTGTTTATCAGGAACATGCTCATATCTCAACAGTAGATAAAACCGAGACAGTACAAAACATAAAAATGTGTACATAATCAAACATATATTTTTATATGTATTTTTATTTCGGTTATTTTAAATTTAGTAGCGCGAGTATAAAGAAGGCTGTGTTAAATTATAAAAATAAAGTACGAAATTATAAGTAAGTACGTTTTCAAAATAATTTAACATACATATGTTTCCAAAAAATTTATATTTAGTTCAATATTGTTAATTTGCAGAAAAAATATATCAAATGGATTGGCGAATTAGCGAAATCTTAAATTTAATAAGCTTATGCAAGAACAAATGAAAATATCATGGATTATATCAAATGCATTAATTTAATTAGTACATAAAAATGTAATTAAGTCTTAAGATATGAAATCTATTTTTTTCAAGAAATACATTTTTAGAAAAAAGTATATTTCTACTTTTTTTATTTTCCACATAAATTTTTTCATCGTTATAGAAATTTAAACGGTTCAAGGGCTCAAAACATACGCTACATCAGCTCGAACCTACCTACCCGACGCCATTTCTTAAATGATTAGGGGGATTCTGTTGCTCTTGCAAGATTGCAGATTGCAAATATCCTATACCGAAATATACAATAGCACAAGAGCAGAGAAATTATAAAATCTCTTTAAAACATTTTAACGTCAAAATATGTATTTAAGTAAACTGACAGCTAGCACAGGTTTGCAATTATTTTTTACGTGTCATTGCACGAAGATAAACATGGGTTTTGGTCTGACATACTATTTTACAGCCCTTGCAAATATTTTTCTGCGTGTGTTTGTTGTTGTGCCGTTGCATGAGGTGGAAAAATCTGCAATTCGTGCACCGTGCAAGGGTTTTGCAAGAGCAAGAGAATACCCCTAATATGTTATGATAACAAATGCCCACATACAGATTTGGCAGCGCCAATGGCAATCTATTTGTCAGTTAGTATGCCATAAACTTTAACCTGTCAAGATGCGGAGTTATTTAGTTTAATTGTTTGATGTTACAAACCAAACAGTATTGCTTAACGTAAATAAAATCTCTCTTATAACGTACCTATGTATATACATAAGTACATTAACACAGCTTGCGCCAATTCCTTCTAGTAGTTATAGATGTTATCATTGCTTTGTATGGTAAAAAATTTTTTATTTCAATATAAAAAGAAAAAAAATACTATTACAAAAATCTACCTGTTTTCATTGAACCAAATAGCCCCATATTTTGTCCGCCCCATTTTGGCTATGCAAAATGCTCAGGCCAAACAAAATTTCACGTTCTTCTGGGACCACATTCGCATTTAAAGAAATTAAGGTTGCGTGTGGATATGTGAACACGCGGCCCAAGGCCGCGAGTACTCAGGGCGTGTTCACCGGTGCCGCAAATAGCGTTAAATATGTTAAAGTGCAAAACCGATAAAAAAAGTTATATCATCTTGTATTCTTTAGATATTTATCTTTGAATAATTTCCATTAGTATTGATTTTTTTTATGATATTTACCGCTTAAAGAATGAGCAAAAAACATTCCTCCTTCCATCCTTATATAACAATTAATGACTATACAACAAGTAAAATAAAGCTAAGATCGTCAATAACCGAAGATTTTTTACTTTCGCGATTTGTGAGGCTCAAATCTGGGGAAATAATTTTAAGAGAATGTTTATATAAAATAATTTTTCGAAGAATTCAAGCAAGAAGTCAAAATTCAGACTGGATTACAATCACAATTGACGTCATATTAATTTATACTAGAGAACCTACAAATACAGTACGCATTTCTTTTTAGTACCGGAGGAGGACACAATGAAATAGATACTGAATTAACAAAATTAATTGCCTTCTTACGTTTGTAAAAATGTTTCTTTATTCACTTATTCTGCAAAAGGCCCGAGCTTTGGCTATTGCTTGCGCTGATGTAGAGGTCAGCACTTTAGCGCTGCTAACAGTATTGCACCGGCTATGCATGTGGCTTTTTTAATACTGTGCTGATTCCCCAAGTCGGATTCCGCTTTAATTGTGTATGTAATTACATATTATGTGTTTATGTACACTCACTTCCGAGATATACATGGTAACATCTGAGTTTCATTAAGATACCTAAATAACTGATCGATATATATATGTACCTAAAGTCAACACGACATGATAGATATTGATCTCATTTCATTAAGATATCCCACAGATAGACTGATATAACATCCAACCGAAGATTGAAAATCACTATAATAGATATATGGGACTTGAGGAAATGTTAACCCGATTTTATCCATTTATGAAATCGCGGTATATAATTACCAAAACAAGGTGTGTCTCAATTTCATTAAAACACCTTACAAATTGATTGGCTGACATATGTAAATATAGTAATTTTCTACAAAAAACAAATTATTATCAAAGAGATTTACCGATGTATTCGGTAAAAAGTTGGACAAAACCACACTTTTGGTATTTTGGAAGTGATAAGACACAATTTGTGCAAGATTATACCCCCATATATACATTCGAGCTTGATTTATACACTGTAAAGTGAAAAAAATTATATCAAACTTAAAATAATGATAGAAAATATGCGCACATAATTACATATATCGAATTAATGACACGCTATAAATAGTTTCTGAGGTATAGGACTAGACATAAAGACCAAAATACAGTTTACATAATAAATACATATATCGAAATAATGACACGCTATAAATAGTTTCTGAGTTATAGGACTTCACATAAAGACTAAAATACAGTTAACTTGTGGTTTTGCTATGAAGTTTATAGGTTTTCGAAATTTTGTGGGCGTGACAATGTTTCGCCCATCTGCGATACGATCCTCCTTAAGCCTATGAGTGAGGACGGACAGAATCCAACTAATATCATCATCCTAATCATTTATATAAATCAATTAGTTTTGGGTGTTATAAACAACCGTTAGGTGAACCAAACTATTATTATAAAAGAAAATGCTTGTTTAAAAAATCTTCCCATACTGGAACTACTGTTCAAGTCTAAAAAATTTAAATTTAATATCATTGGTTTTAAATAACTTACAATATTCCAAACCAAGTACTGTGTCACGAAAAATACTCCAAGCTTTATCCTCAGCTAACGGCGAATCTGTTGGGATTGTCAAAACACATCCCTGTTTTACTAGTTCAAAAACCATATATAAGGAGTCTTCCAATGGATCATCTAACACTTCAAACAACTTTACAACGTTTGGATGATCTAATTTCTTTAGCACGGCAATTTCTCTATAAACTCTCTCTAATGGTGAAATTGGTTTAATTAGGCCACGCTTCGCCAATCCGGCTTGTCTTATTAATCGACGTTTCGAGAGAATTTTCATTGCGTAATGGGTTGAGTCCTCTTCAGAGTAAGCCAGTTTAACTAGCCCGTATGAACCCTATAAATAAATTTAAAATATATCAAACATATTGTGGCTTAACTTATTTTGAACATAAGTGATTTATTGAATTAAATAGTTTTTCTAAAATTTAAAATTACTCTCGTAATTTAAATAATACATACATATATACAGGTTTTTTGGTACAATAAATGTAATTTATATGAGTATAATTGTATTCAATGGAAATGCAAGGAAACTTAAAAGCGCGAAAAGCTTTTAGATTTTTTTTAAACGTAATGCTAAAAAAGGATTCATTCTATATGAAGTAAATATTAATAAAGTAACATTACTTTACACAAGAGGTAAGGTAAGGTATATGTACAGTACGGCAAGAAAGTGTTTTGACAATAGAAATATAACGCTTTATTGGGGTTTTAGTTCGTAAAAGTAGTTTTTTGATAAAATATCTATCTGAGTTTATTATATACAGTTATACAGAACATTTAAAATGATGTACAAAAGGAAACATATAAAACTCAGCAAACAAGGTACATTGGAAATGCCAACATTTAATTACATTAAACATTTAATGCGTCAAGAAAGTGTTTTGACATTGCAATTTAAATGGGTATTGTAGTCTAGAAATTTAAAAAAATCGATTTTTTTTATATTTGCAAAGTTTAACTATTTAAGAATATGTGTACAAGAGAATTTTTCAAAATACAAATTATTTTCGGAGATATAGGCATTTTTCTGAACCGGCATCCAAACTGGTTCGGCCGGAACTAAACGAACAAAAGACTTTACGCGAAACTTTAAACGCATTTTTCTCAAAACTGACTTTTTCGGAACGATAACACGATTTCTCAATTTCTACTGGACCGATTTACTTGAAATTTTTATAGAGTCTTCCTTATAAGCTTGTCTATGGTTGGAACTAGCCCCATCGCAAAATTTTTATTTTTATTATTTTTAAAAAATTCGAAATAGTCAGAAAAAGTGATCCAAAAAAACTTTTTTTTTTCACGCAGATAACTAGGAGGGTTGAAATCACGGGTATGTTCACGTGGAAATTTTTAGACACTCCCCACTTCGTCAGCTCATAATTTTTGAAATTTTTTATTTTTTTTAGTTTTTAATTTTTTTCTGTA
This sequence comes from Bactrocera tryoni, assembly GCF_016617805.1. NCBI lineage: Eukaryota > Metazoa > Arthropoda > Insecta > Diptera > Tephritidae > Bactrocera > Bactrocera tryoni. The sequence continues at coordinate 30,193,969 of NW_024395977.1, forward strand.
CTCTTCTAAAATTAACAAATAATTAATAAAAAAATGAATACTAAAAATATTAATTGGCTTTTTTTTACGACACTTTAAAAAGTACCTGAAATTCAAGTTTCTAGACCAGAATACCCCCTTAATAAAAGAAAAAGTGAAGCAAAAAGCAAAAATTGCTAATTAATATTTTGTGTGGCTTCCCTTTACAGCACACGCAGCTTGCCGTAGGGTTTTCATTGAGTGAATTAGTTTCTCTGCGACGTAGTTATTGGGGCTTTTCGCCACTCTTCCGATATTACAGTTTTCAGCTCTGCCCGCTTCTTTGGAATCCGTTGAAATACTTTTGTTTTAAAATACACCCACAAATTTTCGATGAGGTTCATGTCTGGTAAGATTTAAATTTCGGTTTGTTGTCTTCAATTAAACTAAACTTTTGAATACTGATTGTCAAGTAAATCTTAAAAATACGTAAATACTGCCCTGAATCCATGGCATCCTCAATGAAGGCCAAATCTCCAACACCTCTACTTGAAATGCAGCCCCCAAAGGTAAGTAAAATAAATCTAAATTTCTAATTCTAAATCTAATTTTCTTAACGGATAGCCGTATCTTCTTCCTTTCGACTTGATGTAAACTCATCTTTAAGTTGGTTAACCAAATAATTCAACCATTTAATTTTAATAAAATAACATTAGCAAAAATATAAAGACTTTCTTAAGAAATTATATTGCATGTTATACTACTCAAGTGTACCCGGTACTTCTATTTCAAATGTGCGTGACAACCATTTAAAAGGGTAAAAATAGAGATACATACATAAGTATGTATCTACTTGTTACGAAAATATTCATGGTTATAAAATGGTTAGAAATCCAAACAAGCAAAGAATTAGAGGGCGGTGACTACAAAAGAAAAACAAAATTATATATACAACGAAATATGTATGTGGCGCAAAAAAGGCAGTTCCAAACAAGAAAAAACGTTAACTTCGGTTGCACCGAAGCTAAATACCCTGCACAGGTGCATTTCTGTTAGTAACTATGTGTTCAGTTTGTATGGCAGCTATATACTATAGTAAGCCGATCTGAACAATTTCTTCGGAGATTACATTGGTGCCTTAGAAAATAATTTGTACCAAATTTCGTGAACATATCTTGTCAAATGCAAAAGTTTTCCATACTAGCATTTGATTCCGATCATTCAGTTTGTATGGCAGCTATATGCTATAGTTAACCGATCTGATCAATTTCTTCGGAGATTACATTGTTGCTTTATGAAATAATATATACCAGATTTCGTGAATATATCTTGTCAAATATGAAAGTTTTCCATACAAGCATTTGATTCCGATCGTTCAGTTTGTATGGCAGCTATATGCTGTAGTCAACCGATCTGAACAATTTCTTCGGAGATTACATTGTTGCTTTAGGAAATAATATATACCAAAATTTCGTGAATATATCTTGTCAAATGTGAAAGTTGTCCATATAAGAACTTGATTCCGATCGTTCAGTTTGTATGGCAGCTATATGCTATAGTTAACCGATCTAAACAAACTCTTCGGAGATTACATTGTTGCTTTAGAAAATAATATATACCAAATTTCGTGAATATATCTTGTCAAATGTGAAAGTTGTCCATATAAGAACTTGATTCCGATCGTTCAGTTTGTATGGCAGCTATATGCTATAGTTAACCGATCTGAACAACTTCTTCGGAGATTACATTGTTGCTTTAGAAAATAATATATAGCAAATTTCGTGAATATATCTTGTCAAATGTGAAAGTTTTCCATACAATCATTTGATTCCGATCGTTCAGTTTATATGGCAGCTATATGCTATAGTCAACCGATCTGAACAATTTCTTTGGAGATTACATTATTGCTTTCGAAAATAATATATACCAAATTTCGTGAATATATCTTGTCAAATGTGAAAGTTGTCCATATAAGAACTTGATTCCGATCGTTCAGTTTGTATGGCAGCTATATGCTATAGTCAACCGATCTGAACATTTTCTTCGAAGATTACATTGTTGCTTTAGAAAATACCAAATTGCGTGAATATATCTTGTCAAATGTGAAAGTTTTCCATACAAGCATTTGATTCCGATCGTTCAGTTTGTATGGCAGCTATATGTTATAGTGGTCCGATATCGGCCGCTCCGACAAATGAGCAGCTTCTTGAAGAGAAAATGACGTTTGCAAAATTTCAAAACGATATCTTAAAAACTGAGGGACTAGTTCGTATATATACAGACAGACGGACAGACAGACGGACAGACAGACGGACAGACAGACGGACAGACAGACGGACATCGCTAAATCGACTCAGCTCGACATACTGATCATTTATATATATACTTTAAAGGGTCTCCGACGATTCCTTCTGGGTGTTACAAACTTCGTGACAAACTTAATATACCCTGTTTAGGGTATAAAAAAGGAATAATAATAAACCGCTTTAAAAACGGACCAATAAAGCAGTTACCAAAAAAGCTGTTAAAAAAACAAAGAAAAGAAAACAAAACAAAACCAATCGTGCAATTACCAAAACAAGAAAACAAAACCCATATACGTATACTAGGGTGTGCCATTTTGAGGCAACCTTTTTTTTCAACTGAAAAACAGGCTCAAAACTTTCGAAATGTGTAAAAAAAAGTCACTCAAAAGATGAGCTCTTAATATTAATATTAAGAGGTGCCTCTTTCAAATTTTCTATTTTCCATATAAATTACGTGGAAAAAAAATCATTTTTTTTGTGGTGGTTATTGTGCAGAGGTTATTATATGCGCACGCGATGGCTGCCAGTAGGGATGGTAAACGCGATTCCGATTCTACTCGAAAATCGAGTTTTCTCATAAAATAATCGATTTTTCGAATGTCAAGAATCGATTCTTAATCGACTTCGACTACTGAAAATCGATTCTGAAAAATCGATCATTTTAAAAGAAAACTCGATTTTCGAGTAGAATCGGAATCGAGTTTACCATCCCTACTGGCAGCCATCGTGTGCACATATAATAACCTCCGTACAATAACCACCACAAAAAAAATGATTTTTTTTCCATGTAATTTATATGGAAAACAGAAAATTTGAAAGAGGCACCTTTTAATATTAATATTAAGAGCTCATCTTTTGAGTGACTTTTTTTTTACACATTTCGAAAGTTTTGAGCCTGTTTTTCAGTTGAAAAAAAAGGTTGCCTCAAAATGGCACACCCTAACGTATACCCATATATGTATATGTACATATATACACAAGTGAAGTGATAAAAAAATATTTCTGCTACATAAACAGATTATACAGATTAAAGATTGTGTTGCAAAAACCGAAAAAAGGTTAAGTGGGGGAAAAAAGATTCCTTCAAAAACCGGGCGCAAAAAAGAATATTTGCAAAAATATTGAACAATTTGCTGCCAAATTTGCAAACAAAAATACTAATCATTTTCACTTTAGTAAATAAAAATGCGTACGGATCTAAAATGCACAAACCTTTTAGGTTTTATTTATAACATAAATGTATATTTTATAAAGTTAGTTACTATAAATATCGACGAGATAAGCGGTGAGACTTCAATTCCGAGAAATGATTTGATGATGCTGGAAACGAGATGCCGCGGAACTGGAAAATCGCGTTAGAGGAGCAAGACGTTGACGCGGCGCAGTGTAAAAGTGAATGTATCTGATCGAAGTGTATGTGTCGAATTGCTTAGAACGAATTGTGTCTGCTTACCCGTTGCCCATCCCACAGTATATACAGTAGATAACCTTTTCGTGGTAGCTTTCTGAGGGGTGAATAGCGGCCATCTTGGATTTTCAGAGGTAGCAACGCAGTGCTGTATATATTGAGGCAGTAAATACTTAGCAAATTTATTCTATTAAATAACAAAAACTATAAATATTGTTGCTTAATATAAAAGGAAATTATTTATTAATGACATATATTTACTAATATTTGATTTAAACGCCATAGTGTGTCATGTTTCGCCCATAAAAATATAATTTACTGATAGTCAGATATTCTTTATGTAGTGAGTTCTTATTAATAAAAAGCAGCCCTGTTCTTAGATTTCTCGGTGGTGAGTTTTCTTCTGAATGTATTTGTTTTCAATTGACAGACAGAAAACATAAAACGGTTTGTATTCGTAAGTTTTTGAAATATTATTACCAATAATTTTAATTTGAAAAGAAGATATTTAGGCATTTGAAGCTGAATTTTTAATACATCGTTCTAATTCTCATCCGTATACTATTTCTGATAATTTATTTTTGAATATTTAAGTTTTGCATTTTCCACACCACCCCAGAGGTTTGTAATAAAGCGCGTTACAGACTTTTTTTAGGTGTTCGGTTCTCCGGTAGGCCTATTTTCACCTTTTCAACTTAAATTAAAAATAATTAATAATTTACATAAAATTTAATAAAAATATTGCACAAAATAATTTAATAATTAATAAAGATTTCTAAGCTCTCACAATAGATGCATCCAAAATCCTACAATTCTTTTAAATATATTAAAATACAGAAGCTAGCTTTTAGAAGGGGGAGGTAGTTACCTATGTGAAATGCTCAAAAATTTGATGTGCCGAAAATGAAGGCTGGCTGCCTGCCTATTAAAAATTCTTAAAGAAAAATATGTTCTAATTCTTATAAAAAGTATTTTAAAACGTCGGGTTGTGAATTTTCGTAGCAATAAAAAGGCTCTACAATTTTTAATATAAACTTTATTATTAACACTAATATGTATTCTTATTAAAAACTTCGACATATCTTTCATTTCAAACTCAATTTCCAATTGATGTTTTCCCATAACGGCTAACGAGTTGTCAATTTGTATATGTCAAACGACAAATTACCACCCAGGATTGTATCCTACTGCATGAAAAAATTTGGAAATACTTGAAGCGTGTTTAAAAATTCCACAAAAAAAAAACAACTGATTTAACATTAAACAACAACTAATATCCCAATAAAATTGAACAGATATGCAAAGTAATTCAATATAATCACTTAAATAACGTAAAAACTTGCATTATTTAATATCTTTTAAAGTCTCGGTCATCAAAATTTAAAATTTATATGTAGTTTAAATGCTAACACAACACCCTGATTACCATGAAAGTAGCAAAAAAAGTGTAACACAACACCCTAAGATTTTCTAGAGGTGAGTATATGTATGTAAACAAAGAAAAGGTTTATTACTGTATATACTGAGGCCCATCCTTTTGTTGAGTGGGTTGGTGTATAGATGTGTTGAGTTATGCTGTAGTGTCATCAGCTGTGATGAATTGCGCTGTTGGATTAGGATGCGACAGTTTTAGCGGGTAGAGGGGGTGGATGCTTAACTCATTTAAACAAATATCAAAATGGGCACGTTTAATGATATTGCAATAATTGGACGCGAAAACAACAAAAAATTAATTTAAACAAAAAAAAACAAAATTTAATAATAAATAATTAATAAAATAAGAAAAGGAAAAGAAACTAACATCGGCAACAAACACAACAAGAAGCAGAACGAGCAAAACGTAGAGGAAATGGATCACACGCATCGTCATATCCCCCATCTTAATTGCAGAGTTGTATCGACTCCACTTCTAATTTCAAATTATAATATATGTATGTTGATTAACATTTACAGTTCATATCTATAAAAACTGTATTCAATACGGTTACCTTTTTAAGAGAACGGTTGCTTCCAAACTGTTTCAACTTACGATTAATTTTTGGGAAACTGAAAAACACTTTGGCACACTATATATGTACCTCCAAATATATGTATGATCAGTATATACTTTAATATATAATTATATATATATTGGCATACACATATCTAAGAAAAACGGGCCTACTTACGTTTACCCTTGTGTATCCAAAAACACAAATTTAATAAAAAAAATTGTTCATGTATACGCTTGACCACATTTCCCGGCAATACCCATTATGCTCTAAAAGTAAGTAAGTATAAGCGCAAATAGTAAGCTTGGGCAAATTCGAAAAGTAAAGGCCAAAACAAAAAGAACAAAAAAAAACAGCATACAAGGTGGTTTCCAAACTAAACAGGACTTTTTGAATCTAGCGCCCCCTGGTGGCGCAATCTATATGTCGACTGGTGCGTTAGAATCTGCTATCGATTGTCCAGTGAGAATTTCATAACATTTCATCGATTGGAAGTGAATGGCTGCGTTTCTAGTGTCAATATGTTTGTGTTATCGGTGCGAAAATGAGCTTCGAACAAAGAGCCAACATTAAATTTTATTTTAAAATTGGTAGAACTTTTACCGAAACGTTTCAATTGATGAAACAAGTTTATGGCGATGATTGCCTATCCCAAAGCAAAGTGCACGAGTGGTTTCAACGTTTTCAAAATGGTCGTGAGGCCAATCAAAATCCGTGATCACCGGAAACTCCATCGAAACTTTGAATTCATCAAAAATCAGTCGAAATCATTATTGAAATTCATGCAAATGAAATTGAACATCTCCAAAACATCGATTTATTGCATTTTTACCGAACATTTGGGCTTACGAAAGGTGTGTGCACGGTTTGTTCCGCACAAATTCACTGACGACCAAAAATTCTCAGAATCCAGCATTCGGAGGACATCTTGTGTAAAAACAACCTCACATTTATATACATATGTATATACATAAGTATGTACATATATAAAAGAAAGTTTTGTTAGTTACACCATTTATAACTCAAGAACGGCTAAACCGATTTGGCTGAAAATTGGTGGGGAGGTAGCTAAGAACCATCGTAAGGACATAGGATACATTTTATCTCTTTATGCCAAAATTTAATACAACTCATAAACACAAAATTTATGTTTCAAATAATAAACATTTGTTCAAAATTCATGTTTGTAGAAATCATTTGAATATATGCCTACAATTTTAAACAGATTCTTCATAAAAAATAATACAATTGCTAAGTATTTGGAATAGTAGAAAAGAACTGCAACCAAATATGCAGTGAAGTGGATTGGCTCAGTAATCAGTATATTACATATACCACGTGCATCCCAAAAGACTGATGTCATAACCTTTCCAGCGGATTTTTTCGTCTTTCCATGCCTGAGAACCGGTTCATCATGTGAAGTCCACTAGAATGACAGTCGATTGGACTCCAGTGGGAAATGATGGAGCTATGTTTCTATTTTCACACACCGACGCAAAAATTCGGTTTTATTACGATTAAAGAGCACTCAAACACTTCTCAGAATCAGTTATTCGTTGTTTTTATTGGATTATGAACTTGCGAGGCACCCACTTTGCACATAGTTCTCGCATCTTTAGAACATCATTGTCCTCGGTGCTCAATTCGAATGTTTCCGGCTTAGCAAATATCTTTTCAACGGTGGATTTCCCTGAGCCTAATTCAACAGTATTTTCCCCCAAAAAGAAATGCTTTATTAACACACGAAATGCTTTATGATCCATTTTTTTGTAAACTAACACAAGTTGCTTCACAAAAATGCTATATCTTTTTAACTAATAGTTATAATCCAACTAATAGAAATCATATAGATGGTAGTAGTAGTATTATCTATGTATCAGCCACAGTAAAGCGTGGACGGGTCCTCTAGTTAAAAATAAAGTACAAAAAAGAAGAATATACGGTCGAAAGAAAAAAACAAAAAAAAAATACAATTGGCAAAAAAATCACATACACACGTATTGGCATTTTCAATTGTTCACACACACTCATACATACTTATATACAAAGATCAAATCGGCACCTTTCCAGCAAAAAATCTAGCCATATTACGTATGCATATAAACACGCACATATAGTGCAGATTCATATACATACAAAGGTTATTAACCTTTTTTTCCTTTACTAACGAGTACGAAACAAAAACTAAATATAAAGAAAACAAGAACAAAATTAATAGCACAACTAAAAAACAATCGGGAATACGGAAAACGAAATACGAGTTCGTTATTTGATACATTGCGTATACAACAAAAATACAAAGTTTTTATTTTAAAGATTTCACACGTATTTATTGTTACTAGTGTACACTGAGAGAATTTCTCTTTTCTCTTATTTTCACCTTTTATAGTAACTAAATGAACGGAGATGCTAAGGAATCTAAATAAACACAATATCTGAAAGTGCAAAAAATGATTTCCGAAGAAAAGAGCCCATGTAAACCGGCAAAAGCTACACGCTCAACGCAAAAAAAACTGAAAGATATTTCATATACTAAATTTATTTCTTAGTGTGACAGTCGAATTTGATACTGCTCTCTATTTTCATCTTCACCGATTCAGGACAATTCTGAATCGGTATTAGAAATAAAAAAAAGAAAATCTAGGCAATTTCTGGACAAATCTTCAAGCTGAGTATGACGCAATTGTTGAATCTGACGAATCAGATATACCTGAAAATTTCAAATCCTCAGCATACGACAAATATGAAAACTGCTTAGACCAGTACGAATAAACGAAAGCTATGATCTCCGATCAATTGAAATTAATTAAAGCAATTGTACCTACTCCAGAACCGAGAGTAGAGCTGCCACAAGTTCAAAGCCAAGAGGTGAGTTCAGGCATCCGTCTCAAGGTGCCCGCATTTAACACTGAAATTTTTCATTGTGGTTATGAACAATGGCCGTCCTTCCGAGACATATTTACAGCCGTGTACATAAACAATCCAAAATAATCACAAGCGCAAAATTGTATAAGCTCCGATACAAAACAAAAGATCAAGTAGGCGTCATAGTCAAACAGTTCGCTTTAACGACGAAAATTTCAATTTTGCTTGGGAAGCTCTGAAGGCTCGATACGATAACTAAAGAATATTAGTCGACAAACAAGTGACAATATTAATGAATTTACCAAAAATTCAGAAGGAAACAAGTGAAGAATTCATAAAACTTCAATCCACTGATTCGAAATGCTTGTCGGTTCTATCGACACAGAATATTAAAATTTAAAAAATTAAATATTAACGAAAGAAATAATTTTGTCGGAACAAAAAGACTATGTACAAATTGTCTATCACATTATCACAATCTTAATAATTGCAAATGCAAATTCAATTGCGTATATTGCCAGAAGAGGCATCATTCAATGTTGCACTTCAATAACTTTCCCAGCACACCCCAAAGTAGCGCTTTCTCAAAAAGAACCACAAGTTTGGTTGCAACCGCAACTTCCGAAACACAAAACCCCGAAATTTGCCAAGAGACACCATGCTGCTCAAAGGCATTAAAAACTCAAACGCTACACAGCGAGAATCAAAGTAGGGTGATACTACCCACTGCAGTCATCTCAATCGAAAACCAAGGAGAACTTTTCAAACTGAGAGCCTTAATAGACCAAGGATCACAACGATCACTCATAGCGTCTAGGGCACAAAACAGGCTAAAACTACCAACAAAACAAGCCAATTTTAAAATTACGGGAATGGGCGGAAGAGTAGTACAAAACTCAAATAAAATCTGCCCCATTACCCTAATATCACATGGAGGAACTAAGCCCATGCGAACAAAATCATTTAAGGATAATACTACTCATTCTACTTGCCACATCATGCAGTAGTGAATCCAGAAAACAAAACAACAAAAGTTAGAGTTGTCGTCAATGCCTCAAGATCCACCAGCTCGAGGAAATCCCTAAATTATATTTTATTCACGGGACCCACACTCCAACCAGATTTAATGCTCCTCATATTAAATGGGCATATATACAAAAACGTTTTCAATGGGGATGTCGAAAAAATGTATCGACAAATAATCATACATAAGGCTGATTAAGATTTTTAGCGAATTATTTTCCGAAAATTACCCAATAGTCCACTACGAGACTTTAAATTGAAAACAGTTACCTTTGGCGTAAACTGTGCCCCATACCTAGCCATTCGTACACTATACGAATTGGCAGAAGACACAAAGTCAGAATTTTTTGGCAACATAAGTGTTAAAAACACAAATGTATGTAGATATCCTGTCTGGGAGCCACAGCTTCTCACAAGTGTACGAGTCGTTATCACAGGTGATACAGGACGTCAAATATATCTTAAATAATATACCAAAAGAGAATTTTTTGGGTAGTAATTTCCTTATATTCGAAAAGAAAAGTACAACAAAAATACTGGGTATCCAATTGAATGCGATATAGGACCAGTTTTCGTACACGACAGAAACCATATCCGCATTAACCACCATAAAAAAGAGATAAATTTTATTCTCAATGGCAAAAATTTTCGACCCCGCAAGATGGCTTTCGCTAATTATGATGCAAACGAAAATCCTGATTCAAGAATTGAAGCTAGACGAAACCGACTGGGACGAACAAGTGAAACCTCTTCGGTCCCAGATTGCTAATAATCTGAATAGACATTTTGCAGATACAAAAATGATACAAAATACTGATTCAAAAATCTTGAGCTATATGGTGCGCTACTACTTGCCAAATTAATGCACACACATTTAAACATAACATAGAACAAAATTGTCCCAAAGGGATAGAGATTCGACACTTCTCATAAAATATTGCTTAACAAGTAGTTTCCTAAATTCTCAAATAGAATAACTATAAAGTAAATTCAAGAAGTTAATTCATCTAGGCTTACAAAAGCAGAGGTCGCTCTTACTGCACCTATGTACATAAGCGCTCCTCATAAGGCTAGTTGGTGGGAATCGGTTGAGCATCTTGAACATTCCATTTCAAAAATCCCTCTCATTTAGCAGCCCTAACCCCATGGTATGCTTTCAAAGGTGCACCCATTCTGGACATACCTGAGCCAGGCGTGGAGTGCTTACCTTAATAAGCCGATCAAAAAAAATTGCGACAATCGCTATTAATACAGAAAAGGCAAATAATAAATAAAGTAAAATCAGTAAAATCAAATAAACATGCAAAGTAAAGTTGCTTATCTCAAGCACCTACACGCTTCTTAAAATTCATATCAAACGAAAAGCCGTTTTCTACACAAAGGTGTAAATATGGATCAATTAGAACTTCATCACCAAATATTCTACAGTCGCCATGCTACTCCAATAGCAGTACGCCGATATATATTCAATCGTATATACACACATGTGATACTAGGCAAAACATTCGCCTAGGAGGCCCGGGATGTTTAAATGAGCTAAGCCTCCCCCTACCATACTACTATACATAGTCGGGAAAAATTGGCGCATCCTAGTATAACACACCAAACTCAACAAGATTTCACTACCCAACGATACCTCACACTACTAAACAGCAAAAAGGATGATCACCACATATCGAACGTGAGAAAAAAGGAATTAAATTAAAGACATTCCGTTTACAACAACCGGCTTTTCGACAACAGCGATGTGGCGCGCTATATGTGTATGTATATACTCAGGTAGAAGTTGGTTTGTAAAAATGTAAAGACTTTCTTAATAAATTATATTGTATATTAAACTACTCAAGTATACCCGGTACTTTTATTTCAAATGTGCGTGACAACCATTTAAAAGGGTAAAAATAGAGACAAATATGTACATATCTACTTGTTAAAAAATATGAGTCTTTTCCGCTATTTTGTCATATAATCTTTGAGTTGTTGGTTTCTTTAAAAAATGGTGAAATATAAAATGAGGTAACTTTACATAAATATAAGAATTTTACCTCAAATTGGTCTGCTTTGAGTTATCAGTCTATTGTGAATTGCAGCAACTTACCATGGTTGCCACTGAAAACGGTGTCGCATAGTTGCAGGATTGTCGCCAAACAAATTGCATTTAAAAATGCACAGCTGTCAGAGAACGTTTATCATAGAGAAGGTTCACTTTTTAGATATCGGAATTTTTTGCAGGGGTACTCGGCAGAGATGAGGGAGTTCCACCACAGACAAATTTTAAGCGTGTTTCACCAGAGTTTTGCAGCAGGGGACTCGAAAATAGTAGAATTGAGCATTTTCGGTGTTAAATGAGAAATATAATGCTAATTTCAATGCAAAGAAATGTACGCCTACAGATTCGTTTATTTTCTATGCGCAACCGACTCGGCATATAATTTATATATGATCGGCATATATTTGGTATCAAAGCACATACTTAGCATATAAGTATGTATATTAAAATTTACCTACATACATACATATATATGTATTTCATGATGATTCCATAAAATCATTAAAAATATATAATAGAGTAAATTTTGTATTATTACCCAAATAATTAATATAAGTTGAAGGGAATTAGTTTTAAATTTATACATTTACATTAAAAGTTCTGATATCATTTTAAGGGGTCCCGGTGGTCTAGAATTTTCAAGAAATCGATTTTTTTTTTTGTTTGATAGTTCGAAAGTATAGTCCTTTAAGAGTTTTTGGAAGGATATTCACATTATTTTAGCTTCTACAGCCGTTTTAGCAGGTAGCGCGCGGTGCTCAATGAATGGATGCTTTGTACGTCATTTATCTCAAAACAACGTTTTTCGGCGTGCCGATGATGAAAAAAAAACGATCCATCTGAATCGCTTGAAATTTTAATATGGTGTTTATAAGATCAATATCTATCGCTGGGACTACGATCAAATTTTAATTTTAAGAACTTCGATTTTTTTCGATCTTGTTGTTTTCAGAATCTGAACTTCAAAAGCGCGAAATTTTTTTAATTTTCATTTTTTTTTGGTTGTAGTCCCAGCGATAGCTGCACTCCTACTGATTAATAATTTATTTGGTTTTTATGTTTCAGATGTTCTGAAGAGTCAAAATTAACAACGGCACCGGTAGTCATTTTTTAAGATAGCTTTTTTGGACGCCATTTTTAATATTGTTAAATTTTTTTTTATTTAACCAAAAACTATTTTTTTACTTCTCATAAGTGTATAAATAAACTGTAAACATTTTAAATCGATTTCTCTTTTTTTAAACCTTAAAAATAATCCAGAAAACACCCTTAATTTGAGGGTACTAGACCACCGGGGCATGTCTACATGCAACATACAAATATGTATGTATGTATGTAAATATGTACACTCAATGCTTCATGCGAAATTTCCGTTGACACATACAACCAATGGCGAAGCTCACGTTTTGTCAAAGAGCCAATGTGTCGACGAACCGACGTGTCGACAAAGCGTCACAACATTGTATTGTTGGTAGAAACAATTGTTGTGCCGAAAAAATAAGCGAACGATCGGCGATTGTCACCACTTCCCTTGCCGCTCTAACAGCTTTACCAACAAACTTGTGTAAATATGAACATATGTATATGTATGAGCGTGCATACATATCGACGCAGATTTTTGCAAGCCGCATAAAAATATTTATACCCTGAACAGGGTATATTAAGTTTGTCACGAACTTTGTAACACCTAGAAGGAAGCGTTGGATACCCTATAAAGTATATACATACACATATATAAATGATCAGTATGTTGAGCTGAGTCGATTTAGCCATGTCCGTTTGTCCGTCTGTCTGTGTGTCTGTATATATACGAACTAGTTCCTCAGTTTTTATACTCTCGCAACAAAGTTGCTATTATAGTTTTGTTCACATAACGGTTGTTTGTAAGTCCTAAAACTAAAAGAGTCAGATATAGGGTTATATATACCAAAGTGATCAGGGTGACGAGTAGAGTTGAAATCTGGATGTCTGTCTATCCGTCCGTCTGTCCGTCCGTCCGTCCGTGCAAGCTGTAACTTGAGTAAAAGTTGAGATATCATGATGAAACTTGGTATACATATTTCTTGGCTCCATAAGAAGGTTAAGTTCGAAGATGGGCAAAATCGGCACACTGCCACGCCCACAAAATGGCGAAAACCGAAAACCTATAAAGTGTCATAACTAAGCCATAAATAAAGATATTAAAGTGAAATTTGACACAAAGGATCGCATTAGGGAGGGGCATATTTGGACGTAATTTTTTTTGGAAAAGTGGGCGTGGCCCCACCCCTCACTAAGTTTTTTGTACATATCTCGGAAACTACTACAGCTATGTCAACCAAACTCTATAGAGTCGTTTCCTTCAGGCATTTTCATATACAGTTCAAAAATGGAAGAAATCGGATAATAACCACGCCCACCTCCCTCTCTTCAAGAAGCAGCTCATTTGTCGGAACTGCCGATATCGGACCACTATAACATATAGCTGCCATACAAACTGAACGATCGGAATCAAGTTCTTGTATGGAAAACTTTCACATTTGACAACGTATCTTCACGAAATTTGGTATATGTTATTTTCTAAGGCAAAAATATAATATCCAAAGAAATTTTTCAGATCGGTTAACCATAGCATATAGCTGCCATACAAACTGAACGATCGGAATTAAGTTCTTGTATAGACAACTTTCACATTTGACAAGATACATTTACGAAATTTGGTATATGTTATTTTCTAAGGCACCAATGTAAGTAGTATATAGCTGCCATACAAACTGAACGATCGGAATCTAGTGCTAGACTTTTGCATTTGACAAGATATATTCATGAAATTTGGAATAAATTATTTTCTAAGGAACCAATGTAATCTCCGAAGAAATTGTTCAGATCGGCTTACTATAGCATATAGCTGCCATACAAACTGAACGATCGGAATCTAGTGCTGGTATGGAAAACTTTTGCATTTGACAAAATATATTCATGAAATTTGGTATAAATTATTTTTTAACTAACCAATGTTATCTCCGAAGAAATTGTTCAGATCGGCTTACTATAGCATATAGCTTCCATACAAACTGGACACATAGTTACTAAAAGAAATGCACCTGTAAAAGGTATATTAGCTTCGGTGCAGCCGAAGTTAACGTTTTGTCTTGTTTTTACATTCCTTGACAAATACAGTCAATCCCGGTTATGTGCCATAATAAAAATTACAGATTTTTGTGGTTTGTTAAAAATAAAAATATAATATGGCACATGCGAGTGCAGATACTTAAGCGAGTGGTACTTAAAACAATAATTTCTATGTATTTCAAAAAGTTAAGAGAGATGATTTTCATTTAAGCGGGGTACTATTTAACCGGGAATCACTGTACACATAAATCAGAGGAATATTGAATATTTTCTTTGAAACGTTTCTTGACTTGAACATCGACAAATAAACTATGTTGTCAATTTTATTGTTATATTTGCGGCGTTGTCGCTTTTGCCTTCTAATACAAATAACAGAAATTGTTCAATTTATGATTTTTAGCTTTTGCCATCATTGCAAAAAGACGCTTGGTGGTAAAGGCATGCTCGGGGAGATGTAATGGTGTTTGTTTTTATAAATGATGCGAGTTTGCCTGTTGAAAGTGCGCTTGCGTTCATGAATGAAAATGTTGTTGTTGTTGTGTGTTTTTCTACAAATTTCGGCATCGATTATTTGGTTGCCATATTGACTTATGACGCTGCTGATGCTATTTGAGACAATTGTTGTTTTGTAATTTTTGCGGGTGACATATCTACATGTGTACGCATATCTGTGCCTACGAGAGAGCAACATCTCGAAAAAGAGCAACCCGGACTGGCCGATAACCAATATGGATTTCGCAGACACAGGTCAACAATAGACGTAATCAAAAAGCTTACTGACGTCGCAAGTAAAGCTATAGAAGGAACTCGATGGATGTATGGCTCCAAAGAGTACTGCGCGGTAGTCACTTTCGATGTTAAGAATGCCTTTAATTCAGCCTACTGGCCGCATATAATAAGAGCTCTCCAATTAAAGAAAACACCACCCTATTTGCTGAATATCGTCTCCAACTACCTGTCGGACAGGGTCCTGCTATACGAGACAGACGAAGGAACACAACGCTATATGGTGACGGGCGGAGTTCCACAAGGCTCAGTCCTAGGCCCATTCCTGTGGAATATCTTATATGATGGAGTGCTGCGCTTCCCATTACCCAAGCAGGTGCAAATAACTGGATACGCGGATGACATCGCGGTGACTGTGGTAGCAAAAGAAATTCACGAAATAG
The DNA here is from genome assembly GCF_016617805.1 of Bactrocera tryoni. Lineage (NCBI taxonomy): Eukaryota > Metazoa > Arthropoda > Insecta > Diptera > Tephritidae > Bactrocera > Bactrocera tryoni. The sequence goes on from NW_024395977.1 coordinate 30,209,850, forward strand.
AGCGTTTGTGCAATCATACAGCGGAAAAAATCAAAGAATGGCTTAGGGTAACAAAGCTTCAACTAGCTGGCCAAAAGACGGAAGCAGTACTAATCACAAGCAGGAAGAAATTAGAGGTCGCTACACTCAATATTGACGGATATACCATTACCACACAGCAATCTCTGAGATATCTAGGAGTGATGATAGACTCGAGGTTAAGTTACAAGACGCATATAGATAAAGCTTGTGAAAAAGCATCTAGGGTGACGGCGGCGCTAACGAGGATAATGGCCAACATTGGTGGACCAAGTCAGAATAGACGAGTCCTCTTGGCCAAAGTGAGTCAGTCTATACTTATGTATGCTGCACCCATATGGGGGATAGCGCTACAGCAGAAAACATACGCAGAAAAGGCGAAATCAATAGTACGACTGAATGCAATCAGAGTTGCATGTGCCCTCCGCACTGTATCACATCAGGCGGCTGGAGTTATATCAGGCCTCATGCCACCAGACATAACGGATGTTATAGAGAATATCTATACAAATACGGACATGACTACGGAACAAACTGCTCCTACTGCAGCAACAGCAATGAAAATGCATTACATATATTCTTTTCCTGCCCACAATATGAAAAAGAAAGACTAGAAATAGAGAATGTGATAAACGATCGCGTGACTCCGGAGATCATAGTGCCTTACATGATCGAATCGAAGGTGGTGTGGGATAGAATGAGAGCGTGGGCAGCTATAGCTATGCAAGAGTTAAGAAAGAAAGAGTGGCAACGCAGCGAAAACAGAAGGATTAATCGGAATCAGACCGAAAATGTGTGAATGAAAAGCCGAATGGCTAAGCTTGGTCCCACGATGTAATGCCTAACGGCGGTTCCGTGGGCCAAATACAAGCAAATACGACGGAGTTTAGGGTTTAGTACGTAGGCGTACTGTGTCGTAAGTCCAGATTGGTATACGAATCGTTCATATCGTCCGGAAAAATGACGATATCTTTGAAGATTCCCCATCTGAAACCAAAAAAAAAAATGTTAGTGCATGCATTATTTATGTGCCAATGTCATGTGCACATATTTATGTATGTACATATGAGCAGCGCGCACATGTTATTATTGATATGTGACAATATGATTTGAATTCGTGAAAGCTAACATAAACACATATGGTCATAATACATGTGAATCTAACGCAACCTTGTCTGCGAAGATGTTCGAGCAGCAAGCGAAGCGGTGACAATCGGCGATCGTTTGTTCATTTCTTTCGGCACAGCTCGGCTTTTCTACCAACAACACAATGTTGCAATGCTTATGCTGTTGTTGTTTTTGTAGAACAATGTTTCAATTTTTGGTTGGTGACATATTCACATGTGTGCGCATATGTATGTTTGTATGCTTGTGCATTATTGAAGTTATGCTTCTTTTTCTTTCGTTTGTCTTTCATTTCTGCGAATTCTCAACTATTTTGCGTATCTTTTGGTTGAAATGCTCTGCGTTGGCCATAGGAAAATTAAGGCTATACTTTACAGGATCATTTCTGTAGTTGGTCTTCATTTACATTTTTTGGAAATCGACCCGCGATGACGAGGTATATCGTTTTATCTGACAGCGTGAGGTTTAAGAAGTTCATTTCTAATTTTGTCTTGTGGCATATTAGAAATGATGTTTCTTCGAAAATCGTTCGCTTACAACGGATAAAACGACTTCTGAGTGGTGGTTTTAATGAATAAATTCCTTTTGGTTGAAATGCTCTGCGTTGGCCGTTGAAAAGTTAAGACTATACTTCTCAGGATCATTCATTCCTTTAATTTCTTCAAAGAAATTAATGACCTTTAGAAATATGCATATTTGCATTATTTCGTTGTCATTTCCACATTCGTAGCAATAGAATTTCTATGGCATAAGTAAAGTAATGGCCGCCGATTGTCACCCCTTGCCGCTGTAGCAGCTTCGCCTACAAACATGCGTAAATGTGTATGTATGTATACGTATGATCGTGAATACATATCGACGCAGATTTTTGCGAGAAGCACCAGAAAGTTGTGCAATTTATGATTTTTGGCTTTTGCCATCGTCGCGAAAAGAGGACTTGTTGGCAAAGGCATGCTCGGGGAGATGTTACGGCCTCTGTTTTTATGAATGAAGCGAGATCGATTGTGGAATTTGCGCCTGCGTTCATGAGTGAAATCGTTTTTGTTGTAAAATGTACTAAATTTGTTCTTCGCCAATTTGGCTGCATATTGTCTTGTGAAGATCAATTTTTTGTTGGTGACATATTCATATGTGTACGCATATGTAAGTTTGTATGCTTGTGCGTTATTTGTTTGGCAATGTATGCAAATATATGTACATATAAGTATATATGAATGTATGAACATGCAAGTCAATGCGCGCACATGTAATAAGTATATTGATAAGTGATGAAAATATGATTTCAATTTCTGAACGCGCACACGATGGTTCTAATAATTTTGTTTAAGTATAGAAATATGCTTTTGTAGAACATTTGCTTTCGCAAACATACAGACAAATGTGCAAACGACATAATATATGTAAGTATGATTGTTTCGCATTTTGCTTCTGCGTCGGTCAAATTTCTATACAAAAATCGGCTGAAATGTGTGAGAAAATAAAAAATGGACAACTAGGGCAAATAATTTTTAAAAAATTTATTGACAATTAAATATAAATGAAAATACATTTAAATTTACTTAAATTTATTGAAATTTCGTTTCGCATTTTTCGGCACTTTCAAATTAATTAATATAAGTAAAATTCACGACTTAACCCGCACACGTCTTATTCGCGCAAAATTTCCAATTGGCGCAATTATTGACACTTCAATTTTATGTAAAGTTTAAAACATGTGTACATATGAATATATAATATAGATTCCTGCAAAATTTCCAACTTTATGAAAATTGGCGCAATTATTGACACTTCAATTTTATGTAAAGTTTAAAACATGTTTACATATGAATATATGATATATTTGATTTTGACACTTGTCTTAATATACAAAATTGGGCCAAAACGAAACAATGAAATACATAATTACTTTTGCATGTCAATATGGAAATGCCGACGACAAAACGCAAAGGCATATATTGCACATACATACATACATACAAGCGATTTCTTGGTTGAAAGCAAAAATTGAAGCATGAGAAATTGAAATGCCGACGGCAAAACGAAATTGCTTACATTCGTACATTGCATATGAATCGTGAAAATATCATCATAATGTTTAGGTAAATCTTTTATATATTTAAAATGAGTTATTATAAAATAAGATCAAATTAGCATTAAATAATTTGAAAAATAATAAATCAAAAATAAAAGAGTTCTACATACATATTTCCATCCTATGGAATATCAAAGAAATCATTTTATAAATACATATATTTCTGTCTCTTCATATTTTCGGTTAGAATATGTGAGAGAATTGTAAAAAATGTTAAAATTGCGAGGCGAATTCCGACCTACCTGATCTTCACAAGACAATATGGCAGCCAAATTGGCTGGACCTCCGATCAATGTTGATAAAATAAATGACAGTGATAATACGCATAACACAGCGGATTCCAGGTTATTTGATGGTAAGTTTCTCTTGAATATTTCAATTGTCCGTAATAGATGCACCTTGTGTATTAAACTTGTGCCTTGAAACTAATATCAATTGGATTGGCAAAAATTTTAATGTTTTGATTTTAAATTGATTTTACAGCGGAAAAAGACAGTGTAGCCGGTGTTTCAAGAGGAGGGGAAAACAGCACAATATTATCGTGAAAACCGAGCACGAAAGAAAGCAGAGCGGGGAAAAGGAGAAATTGGAAATGATAGCTAGCAGTCAAACAAAGAAGAAGAAAACAGCTGCGGAATATCAGAGAGCGCGTAAAAAAAGATTCAACGTTTGCTGTTCCATCAATCTCTGCGGGAGCATTTATAACTACTGACGGTCGTCAATTCACCGATAACTGCTGGGCGTTCAACGCGTGTTGATGGATTACAAAAAAGAGATGATTACGCTGCATATTCTCTTCCGCAACGAAGAGACAGAACTACTTTTCTAGTCAAAGTTCCTTCGTTTAGACTTTGCTTTATTATTCATTTTATGTGCATAATAAATTTATAAAATGTGAATTTAAGTTTTCTAGTTTTCTTTCATACAAAATGATATGCATTTCTTGGAATATCACTAAGAAATATAACTTCATCCGCGCGTAGGGACTCCACGCACCTTTTTTAATATATTATGATAGTTTGTTATATACATACATATAATGAAGTACACACATGTTTTTTTTTTTTTTTTGTTAAATACATTTTATTTGCAATCTATTTTAGTAAATAATAAGCAAATTTGATAACAAAACCATAATTTTACTTATATTTTTGGTCTCCCATGAGATCAAAAATAATATACAATATAACAATATGTTCTAAATACAAATGTTTATATAAAAATTTTAATTATACATTTAATATCGTAGTAACATATATAATTAAACGTTTACTTAATTCCTAAATGGGAGATCTAGAACATGTTGTCTTTTAAGTGTAATAGTTTCATTACTATCATCTAATAACATGACTGCCAAAGGATTGTCATGATAACTTATCCTGTGCAAATATGCTGAACTAAATCTTTTAATTTCATCTTTAACAAAAGGTATATTCAGATCTGAATGAATGACTTTATTTGTTATGAACTAAGGCGCGTCTTAGAGTTTTCGATTGGTATCTTTGTAGAATTTCAATATTTGAATTACAAGCAGTGCCCCAAAGTTGCACACCGTATGTCCATATAGGTTTTAGTATAGATTTATATAATAGTAATTTATTTTCAAGATATAACTGCGATGTATGCCCAAGTAGCCAATAAAGTTGTTTGGTCTTTATTTTTAATTGTTTATTTTTGGCTAGTATATGCTGTTTCCAAGTTAATCGTTTAAAAGCAAAGGAGGGCAGTCGCTTCGCCTTAATGTAAATAAAACGTGTACGGATTTACTCATGTTTGCTTTCATTTTCCAGCAATCTAACCAAGTCTGTATCTTGTTCAATTCTTTTTGCACTAAATTAGTTGCTTCAATTGGCGACTGGCTTGACGACAATAGAGCAGTGTCATCAGCATAAGTAGCAATTAATACATTTTCAGTTTCTGGAATGTCAGATGTAAAGATGGTGTATAGTACAGGGCCAAGAACGCTTCCCTGTGGTACTCCTGCATTAATGTACTTTATGTCAGACGTATACACATAAGCATGAATATATCAAATACAAGAAATAATTAAAAAATAGGCCTTGTTTTCACATTAACTATGAATATTGGTTTGGAAAAGTTAATTAATTCAAATGTATTCAATTGCACCTGTATTTATAAATATGCACAAAAAGAATTCATATGAATACACATGTTTGCATATAAACGTATAAAAATATAAGCAAAAGAGCTAACATACGTCTGTAACAGCAATATACAATTCTGAGCACAATTTTTATTCAATGCTCAACTCTGTTCAAGCGCAACTGTTAAAATTTCTCCTGCCGAGCCGGCAGTGGTGAAACTCCCTCATCTCGACCGAGTTAGCCAAAAATATTTTTACGTTCTCCACGCCGTGAACCTTCCCTATGATAAACGTTCTCTGCAGCTGTTTTACGATATTGCTATTTCCACTATTAAGATGGCGTTAGTCATAAGATACATAAAAAAGTTCTTTGCATTCTAATGTACTGGCAACATTATTATATTTGAAAATGATAGTAATTATAAAGAAAACAAAAGCAAAAATAAGACCAAGTGTTCAAAAATGAACATATTTGTACCAAAAGGCTCCACTTAGTCGGGGTGCAGCAATACATTTAGATTTTTTTAAAGAATATTATATATGTAATATAATATGAAACATTTCACACCAGATGACGTGTCTATCAACTTAGTCTCCCTCCTAAAGTAAGATAAAATTGTGTAGTTCGTCATCATTTGGTTTTAGAAACCAAATATTTGGTCCTTCGAACAAATCTTAAGCGTTGGTATTATTACAAATACGGGAAAGAAAAAGACAGATACGTCAATTAGGAAGTATTTCGTCAAGTTAAAAATTATTAAAAAAACAACACTAAAAATAACATAAAGAAAAATCCGACATGTCGAGCACTGCAGATTTATCACAACAACAAAGGGAAGGCGAGCTACGCGTCTTTATTGGCGTAGACATCACTTACGACGAGTTAACAACAGCGCGTCAGTCGTCTTCTTTTCGCAAGGTGGCGCCAATTCGAGATATCTCGTGTAGCCAGGTCCTTCTCCAACTGATATTTTCAACCGAGTGGAGGTCTTCCTCTTCTTCTGCTTCCCATATGTACAACATGGCCTAGCCATCGTTGTCGCTGTCTCTTAATTCGCTGAACTATGTTAATGTCGTCGTATAACTCGTACAGCTCATCGTTTCATCGACTGCGGTATTCGCCGTTGCCAATGCCCAAAGGGCCATAAATCTTCTACAGAACCTTTCTCTCGAAAACTCACCTCACCTGTTAGCAAGAGTTATTCTGCGTTGAATTTCGAGGCTAACAATATTGTGGGTATTAATACTGGTTCCAAGATAGAGGAAATTATCTGCGACTTCGAAGTCGCACTTTCTTGAATGAAATTCACGATATCTTCTAAAATCTTTATTACGAGCTTCTTTTTCTTCCTCCAATAGTTGGCCAATAAGCAAAATAGCATTGTCAATAATCTTCGGTCCGTGTACAAAGTATTTATGCACAGTGGGGGTTTTTACTGTTTTATGTGCAAATACTAGAAATTTCTTGTTATTGATTTCATACCCACTATTATTAAAAGAATGTTTATTTGCTTTATAAAATTTAAATTAACGGCTTTTTGGGAAATGCAAAAAATACTTACAACACTGCGCGGTTTGCATTGGTGATTTTATGCTAGGTGATTGCCCTTGTTGTAGCGAAGATACGCGCTCTCTCTGTTCCGTCCACAAACTCAGGGAAGGTATAACGTCGAGAAGATACAATCACAATCGACAGCTAAACGGGTTTCAACTCGACTTGCACTTCTGCTCTCTGAGAACACTCATCAGCAACTCGGTATAAGGGAATTCAAGGTTCTCATGCAACCGAAAGAGCAGCTGGTACGATCAGGACTGTCATGTCGCAGTGGAGAGAAAGCAGACAGCCAACCTCGCAATGTAACGATCGACCACAACAGGTATATGCAGACAAAAAAAAAACCGAAATGCGTGAGTATGCGGGTCGACGAAAAGGTCTGGCGACTAACAAAGGGTTTCAAGACCGGAGCATACCCTTGTAGTACACAAAGAGATGATCTAGAGGCTGATGTTCACAGCATATTGAAGTTATGGAAGGAATGCTTCTCCTGCTGAACGGCAGTGAAAGTGGAACATCTGGAAATGGCGAATTTTTATTCCTCAATCGGTGACGATGGAATAGATGTTTCGTTGTTCGACTATGATAAGCTTCGAACAGCAATTACCGGCCGAGCTATTTAAATACGACGCCGAACAACTGACAAGGTGCATGCATCAGCTTCTTCGCAAGATATGGTCGGATGAACACATGCTCAACGATTTGAATCTAAGTGTGCTATAATTCTCAAAAAGGGAACAATGACCGTGGGATAAACCTCCTTAATATCTCATATGAGGTCTTATGGAGCGTAGTGTGTGACAGACTGAAATCCACCGTCAATAAACTGATTGCTCCTTGTCAGTGTTTCTTGATTACCAGCCAGATTTTCAACATGCGCCAAATCTTGAAACACCAAAAGATGAAACACGAAAGGAACTGCTTTTATGGCCCTATGTCTAAACTCAGGAACCCCGCAAAGATACAGCAGTGAGCCACACAAAAAGGTGAGGTTCCGAGCTGTTCGGTACTAAACGAGGTTTCAGACAAGGCGACTCCCTATGGTGTGACTTCTTCAATCTATTACTGGAGAAAATAATACGAGCTTCAGAGTTAAATAGAGAAGGTACAATCCTATATCAGAGTGTATAGCTGCTGGCGTACGCCGTTCGTTCTGCTTTTTCCAAACTGCAGATTGCATTTGCGACTTGGCTCGCACGTCACTGTTGACAATCATAAAGCAGTTTGAAGTCGTAGATAATTTCGTCTATCTTGGAACCAGCATCAACACCAACAACAATATCAGCCTTGAAATCCAACGCAGAATAACTCTTGCTAACAGGTGCTGCTTCGGACTGAGTAGGCAATTGAAAGTAAAGTCCTCTCTCGATCCCTTAGAAAAATCATGTGGAGAAGAATTTTCCTGCAGTTGGTATCTCGCGCCAAATAGCTACTAAGAAAGCATTTGGATTTACAAAGTTAAAAACATACGAAGTATAAATATTTCTTGTTAATACTCTCGCAGACGAGTTAGATAGCATAAATTATCGATTTGGATTAGAAAAGTACGAAAAGAGAAATGACATTAATATTTATTTAATAGCCTGCATTTTGGTATTATATTTATTTATTTTCTTATATTATTTTCCGTTTAGTATGAAAAGATGTTATTGTTGTTTCTAAAAAGTTGGTCTAAAATATTGAAGCACATTTTACATTGTACAAAGAAACGCAATAAATACAATATTTATAATTGCAATATTTGTGTTTAAACGCGGCGTTCTTACGACTAATAGTTAGTAAAAATATTGATAATTTAAAGTATACAAAAGGGGTGTGGACTAAAAGTTAAAATATGAGTGTAGACATAATTGTCTTATCTACGTAGTTATAACAATGATAATTATGATATAAACTTAATTATAACAATATATAATTAAATGGCAAATTGAGGAATAAAACCCATGTGGAGAGAAAAAATAATTAAAATTAAAAATGCATACATACTATATATTTAAAGATAACTATAGTGGTGCCAGGGGAGGTTCAATATCATTTTTAAAAGTTTGTTTTGCATCACTTCCAATTTTCTTAAGTGACTATTTGCAATTTGGCCCAGACTGGCGCTGAATAGAAAATTATGGCTAGAAAAATTTACTTTAAAAATGAGCTGTTCATTGTAAGTAGTAGACCAGAATTATGATTAATGAGAGGACAATGGTCTTAAGTAAAGCATTTATTCTATTTTATTAATAATATACGAAACGTGTTGTTTATAAATTAATTTTTTATCAAGAATAACGCACCTAAATGTAGTAATTACAGGAGGAATGTTCAAATGAATTGAATTCTACTAAAAAGAATCGTTTTTAATCACAATAAACGTCATCGGTTTTTAATTTGTTTACATTTCATTTTATTATTTTTATCAAAAATTTTAAGGTTGTTATTTGCGTTTACAAATAGACTGGCTGCTGTAGCCTTCCACAAATACCAATTGTTTCAGTATCCAACACAAGCATAACAACATTTAAGCCTAAAAACCTCATATTAAACAAATAATACTGTCACCAGAGATATATTCTCCCAGAAATTCGATACCAGATACCTTACAGACTGACCGATATATTTGGTAAAACAAAACAGATACATGCATTGGGATGCACATATTTGGTGTAAGTCCGATTTCGACATTGTTTGGGCGTAGGATGAAATTCCACTAGGGCACTATAACCTTCGTTATATGGGAATTAGGTGTGGTTGTCCTCCATTTTGGTCATTCTTCACAACCAATTTTGGTTGAAATTAGTTTGTTCCTTAAACGCATTTCCTTAACGACTCGGTTGTTAAATTTAATTGCTTTGTGGCTTTCATTTCAACCGTTTTTACAGTGTATGAATAAGTGCTAAAGGGATTTCTCTGTACGTTTGATTGATTTAGCTGCAGCGGCTTGGTAGATATATACGTTAAACCACTTAGAGGAGTGACCACGTCTCTTAAAAATTTATGGCGAGGACGTTTTACGGGCGAGACAGTGGTCCGATTACGTCTTTCTGCAATACCAAACTCCTTTGGGTGTATGTAGCAAGTTTCATCACAATTTCCTTATTTCTACTGAAATTATCGCTTGCACGGGTGGAAAAACGGAGGGACGGACAAACAGACAATCACTCGGAATTAAATTTTTTTCGCTATCCTGATCATTAATATACAAGTATATATAGTATATAACTTTATAACTCGTTTTAGGTGATACAATCAATACGTTTAGGTGAAAAAAACTCTTTGTTGCAACATGTTACGGGGGTATAAAAATGATAAAAAATTGCATGATCCACTTTATTTATCTCATTCATAATATTAAATGTAAAACTACTCATTTGTTACAAACTTTCAGATAAAATTTATTTAACCCTGGTCGAGACTAACGGTCTGATACACTTAGTCGAGACCAATGGTGCTTGGCTAGGCCAAGTGGTGTTTACATACATTTGTATGGAAATACGTGTTGTATTTACGCTCATATATGTACTCTCGATTTGGTTAAAATCAAATTGACTGCCTTGTTCACGCTTGGCGTGGCAATAGCGTTCACAAAAAATGTAAAATTTTGAGAAAAATTACATTTTTTTCTTAACCTTTTAAAACGCTCTAGCGGCTAAAGTATTTGACCTAGGTGGGTCAAATAAATTGCACCGGTTAGGTAATTTAAAGAGCGTGACAATAGGCGAAAATGTGTTTTCACCATCTCCCCTTTTTGTTTCACTACAGTTGGGGGGTATGGGGCCGGGGGGACCAAAACCCTTTTGCGAGTTAGTTCACCCCTGGGGCTTTCAGGAAAGCCCTCAACCTCCCCTCTATCCCTACCTGGGGCGTGGCAATAGCATTCACAGAAAATGTAACATTTTGAGAAAAATTACATTTTTCTTAACCTTTAAAACGCTCTAGCGGCTAAAGTATTTGACCTAGATAAACATACAAACCAATTTGGACATATAACGAACATGAAAACAGATAAATCAACCGTGCGAAGTGATAGAAACATACCAAAGTTCATATATTTTCATACAAAATATATGGGGTCTAGCCAAGCACCATTGGTGCACTAAGGTGTAATATTATAATATCCTTTTTTGTCCTTTTCGATACGATATCCTGGCAAGGTTATGGCATCAGTCCTTTGAGATGCACGTGGTATAATATGCATTCCTAAGCCAATTGTGATCCATTGCACTGCTTATTTCGGTTCTTTTCAAACATTACCAGCAATTGTATTATTTTCGAGGAAGGACAAGTTTGAACCTGTACACAAATACTTCATCGCTTTGATTTAAACATTGCACAGCTTAGTGTTTGATTTGATATGAATACGTTTGCATCCTTCGCCCAGAGTCTAGCAAAGTAGCAGGGATGCCTTGACGACGAAAATGTCAATGCAATTTTCTGTTGTGATATTAAAAATATCTGACCGGTTTGTCCTTAAAAAAAACTGCCTTGGTTAAGGAGGAACAATCAGTATAACCCATATACTACGTATGCATGCATACGAAAATTAGTGTTCTCCCGCGTTAGCTCTGTGTTGTTATTGTTTTACTTATTTATTTCTTGTTTAGAAGTAATAAAAGTTCCTACATGAATTTTAAACATATGCTTATGATTTGATATATAATTATGGTATTTATGAATTGTATTGACTTTAAAATAGAGAGGCTCTAAGCTACCTCCCTACCAATTTTCAGCCAAATCGGTTCAACCGTTATTGAATTATAAATATAATATATAATATATACTATTTTATATATATTGATTATATAACAGCCACATATTAAGGATGTAGTTTTGGTCTGTTTACATTTTCATCTGTCAAAATAAGGTTCATTGTTATTGCCAAATATTTTTTTCTGCAAAAATTTAATTATTGTGAATGAAAAAAACCATGAATTGACAATGCCTCTAGTTCTAAATATATAGAAAGAGTTAAGACATGTTTAGTTGGCTAAGTCTTCCGTACAAAATAAGATAATAGCTTAACGTCAAGTAAGACACGTATGTATATTATTTTCTAAATAAAGAACGTTCTGTGTAATTTAAACAATAAACATAAACTGAACGTGCGCCCTTCGATGGTGTTGAAAGTAGCGCGTTACAATTACGAGTTATCTCGTACTATTTTATGGTCCCATTCCTTATGGGACCGATGTATCAGTGTCCAAAGCCCTTCTACGTTGAAAGAAATTTTTCACGTAGATGGTGCTATACCTGATGAAGATGACACCGGTCCGAAATTGTTTTACCAGGGCCAGCTAAATCATTTGGTGTAAGGTGCCAATACTACTGCTACTTAGTGACTAAGATCAAAACTCAAAAGCAGCAAACTCGGACCACTATCTTTTTGCAGCCAAGATTCGCATCCGCCTCTGTGCAGCAAAAAGCGCACATCAACAAACAAAAGAAAGGTTTAACGTCGAGAAGCTGCAATCACAACAGACAGCCGAACGATTTTCTACTCGGCTTGCACTCCTTCTCTCTGAGAGCACTCGTCAACAATTCGGGATAAGGGAACTGTGGGACGGCATTTCAAACTCCTTACGTACAGCTGCAACCGAAACCATTGGTTTTCGGAAAGTGCAAAAGAACAGCTGGTACGACGAGGAGTGCCGTGTCGCAGCGGAGAGAAAACAGGCTGCCTACCTCGCAACGTTACGATCGACCACTACACGTGCGGGATGGGATAGATACCGAGAGTTGAAGAGGGAAGCGAGACGCATTTGCAGACAGAAGAAGAAAGAGACCGAAATGCGTGAGTATGAAGAGCTGGATAATTTGGTCGACAGGGGTAATGCTCGAAAATTCTACGAAACGATGCGACGGCTAACTGAAGGTTTCAAGACCGGAGCATACTCTTCTACAACCCTCCAAAGGTGATCTAGTGACCGATGCGCAGAGCATACTTAAATTATGGAGATCACACTTTTCCAGCCTGCTGAATGGCAGTGAACGCACAACGCCAGGAGAAGCCGAGCCCGATTCCCCAATCGATGACGATGGAGCAGACGGTCCATTGCTCGACCATGAAAAAGTTCAAATTGCAATTACCCGTCTGAAGAACAATGCAGCGGGGGCCAATAGATTGTCGGCCGAGCTATTCAAACACGGCGGCGAAGAACTGATAAGGAGCATGCATCAGCTTCTTTGTAAAATATGGTCGGACGAAAGCATGCCCAACGATTGGAATTTAAGTGTGCTAAGCCCACTCCATAAAAAAGGAGACCCCACAATCTGCGCCAACTGCCGTGGGATTAGCCTCCTCAACATCGCATATAAGGTTCAATCGAGCGTATTGTGTGAAAGAATAAAGCCCACCATCAACAAACTGATTGGACCTTATCAGTGTGGCTTTAGACCTGGAAAATCAACAATCGACCAGATATTCACCATGCGCCAAATCTTGGAAAAGACCGGTGAAAGGAGAATCGACACACACCACCTCTGAATTTGGTATTCCCGCAAAACTCATACGGCTGTGTAAACTGACGTTGACTAACACCAAAAGCTCCGTCAGGATCGGGAAGGACCTCTCCGAGCCGTTCGATACCAAACGAGGTTTCAGACAAGGCGACTCCCTATCGTGCGACTTCTTCAACCTGCTTCTGGACAAAATAGTTCGAGCCGCAGAACTAAATATTTTATTTATTTATTTATAATAACTCATATAACAAAAAGAGTTTTATTATATAAATACATAAACGCAGCACTGGCTACGAGGCCTTCAGCCGTCTTGTAATTATAACTAGGTGAAAAATTCTAATTGCTAAGGGTTAGTAAAGATGTGATTTGCTTAAATATATTTTAACAAATCGTTGGTTTTTAAGAATCTATATACAATCATCACGTTTTTTTCTGAAGGTTCACTTAGTAGTTTTATGAGATCAATGTTGCGAGAGTTGTGGGGTGTTGGGTAAAGCATCGGACAGAGCGTGAGTAAGTGTTTGATAGTAGCGGTGTCCTCGCAAAGGGGGCAAATGGATGGGCTTTTACCCGATAGTAAGTGGGCTTGTGTTATGATAGTGTGTCCAATCCTTAATCGAGTATATGTCTTCATTACGCTAGTTGGAACTGCTGACGAGTAGATTATACGATTTCTGGCTGGGTTTATGACCGCGTAGTGATGTTTAAATGTTTTCCATTCGCTTGCGTTTTTTTGATGCCTTTTGTGCTTAATAAGGTTAAGAATGTCTTGCTTGGATGAGACGTAGTATGTTAAGGCAGGAGTCCTGGCTACATTTTTCGCAGCGAGGTCTGCAAAGTGGTTGCCTGTAATACCAGCATGGCCAGGGATCCACATTACTTGGATTTTCTGAGGGGCACCAATGACCGAGTCTCTGATAACTTCTATTATAGGATTGCGATTGGAAGGAGACGTTATTGCAGACATACACGATTTGCTGTCTGTACAGATGAGGAACTTTCCTTTAGTCTTTTTTGCGTAATTAACTGCATGAAGGATAGCAGATCCTTCAGCTGTAAATACAGAGGCCGTTGAGGGAAGAAGCCAATTGCAAATAATTTCTCCTGTGGCAGTGACAACTGCTAACGAAGTGGAATCGGTGGACTTGGAGCCATCCGTAAACAATAACTTCCAGCCATTATTTGTGTAATTAGATTCCAGTTCAGCAAAGGTTTGTTGAAAGACTTCGTTTGGTGTGTTTTGCTTGGACAAAAACATAAGCTTATTCTGTAGTATTTTATCATTGATCAGACAGGGAGGATGTCGAGTGGTGAATTTGCGTGTTGCGTTACGTAAAATATTATTTTCTGCAGCGAAACTTAAGCATCTCGAAATAGCCGATTGTATTCTTGGAATTTTTCTTTTTTTCGTGGCATGCGTGATAGTTGTATTAAGTAATGGGTTGGTGTTCTCAGCCGTTTTCGCAAGAATTTGAAGCGAAGAATCTATAATTTTATTTTGAATAGTTGGTAAACCAGATTCAGCCATTATCGTTTTTATTGGCGAGGTTGGAAAGGCCCGGATACTTCGCCGTATTGCGCAATGGTAAGGTGCATTTAAAAGGTTGATACTGCTTTTGGAGCAATTGCCATAGATGGGGAGCCCATAATCTATTTTTGAAGTTAGCAAGGCTCTGACAACATTGACTAGTGTGTTCGGATGAATAAATGAATGCTTAGACGAGAGATATTTAACAATATTTAATCGTGACATTAACGAGTTTCTGACATATTTACAGTGAGCATTAAAATTATAATTAGAGTCAAAAATTAATCCTAGTATTTTCAGCTGTGTTTTACATTCGATGTTAGTTTGGTTGTGGGTTAGTGAAATACCGTTGCAATTTTGCTTCCTACATACATGAAGGATACGTGTTTTGTCTAAGGAAAGTGAAGCACCAGAATCCAGTGACCAAGTCTCAATTCTGGAGAGTATATTAGTCAATAAGGATTGAGCTAAATTAACGTCAGAGACTTTTGTGTAGATTAGGACATCCGTCAGCATAGATCTGGTGCTCAACTCCTTTGTAATTTTTTATCATCCTACTAATATCATCGAAAGCAATGATAAAAAGGAGGGCTGAAAGAGGTGAGCCTTGCGGCGTACTATTAGAAAGCGGGAGTGTTGAAGAAAGAAAACCATTTACGTTGACTTTGAGTTTTCTGTTTGTGAGAAATTAGTAATAAAACGAATCATATTCTGGCCTATTTTCCATTTTCTTAGTTGTCGAATAATAATATGGGCTCCAATTTTGTCGAAAGCTCTGTGAAAGTCCAGAGATAGTACGGACACGTGGTTTTTGCTGGACAAAGCGTTAGTAATGAAGTAGTCTAGTTGGATTAAAGCATCTAACGTGCCTTGACCTTTTTTGTAGGCGACTTGATTCGGTGATATGAACTTGTTTCGCTGAGCATACCACATCAAGCGGTTAGCCACGATTTTTTCCAAAATTTTGCCCATACATGGAAGGAGGGAAATCGGCCTATAGTTAGCAAGTTCATCGGAGGATTTGTGTGGTTTAAGTATTGGTATGACACAGGACGTTTTCCAAAATTGGGGGTAGACACCAGTATTGAAAATTTTGTTATAAAGCTTTACCAATCGGAGCTTGAGGCATTTTGGCATATGTCTGATAATTGGATAAGAAATTTTATCTTGCCCCGGGGACTTACCCTTAACGGTAGATGCAACGAACTCGAATTCAGACAGTGAAATGCTGGTTTCTATTTGTTTAGCAGAAAAAGAGAGAGGGGAGACAGAGTAGGAAGTGTCGGACAGTGTGGTGGTTTTAGAGGTTTGAAACTGTGTGCTGAATGAAATATCTGAGCTTGTTTCAGAATAGTGGTTTGCAAATAACTCGGAAATATCGGATGGATTGGTTACCAAACCTGTTGGCCCCTTTACGCATTGAATGGTTAGATTTCTAGGCACTCCAGAAAGTTTTTTTAAAGCGTTCCATATTAACTTAGGACTAGACGAAGGATTTATTTTGCTTGTGAAATCCTGAAAACATTTACGCTTTGCCTGTTTCGCGGAACGACGGAAAAGAGCATTGGCTTTCCTGAAAGATATTAAGTTGACTAGTGATCGAGCGCGTTTGTATTCATACCAAGCTGTCTGTTTTTTTGCCCGCAATTCAGCGATTTCTTTATTCCACCAAGGAACACTCTTTGAACTTGCTGTTGGCTTTGTATGAGGAATGCTAACATTCGCTGCTGAACGGATAATTTTTGTTAACCTCGCACTTTCTTGGTTAGGGTTGTCAGATATTGGGGTGTTATTGCCATTTATCTCGCAATGTGTCTGAAACTTCTCCCAATCAGCGTAATCAGTTTTGAATACCTTAATTAATTTGTGGTTTTTAGTTGTTGAACCTAGGTGCAATTTTAGTACAATGGGGAAGTGATCGCTTCCATGCAGGTGATCGAGTATACTCCATTCGCACTCTGTGGTAAGTGTGTCGGTGCACATTGTAAGGTCTACATGGGAAAAAGTGGAGTGAGTGGAAAAGTGTGTCGCGGATCCGTTATTCAAACATATTAAGTTAGAGGAAAGTAAAGCATCTTCAATGCATTTGCCCCTCTTGTTGGCTATTGGAGAGCCCCATAGTGGACTCCATGCATTAAAATCACCAGCGAAAATTAAAGGAGTAGAAGCTTGGTTGATTAATTGCAGGATGTCTGTACTGGTAAAATGTTCATCTGGTGCAATATAGGTGCAGATAATGGTTATTTTTTTAACTAAGATAATTTCGATGGATTGAATGGCATTAATTTTGTGTGGAATATCTCTTCTCATGAGAATCGCAATACCTCTTTTACCTGTGCTAATATGTGGAAGATTGTGAAACATGCCAATGTACTGCTTAGGAGTAAAAGCAGACAAGTTGAAAGAGATGTGAGTTTCATTTAAGAGTATAATAGCTGGGGAATGATCTTGTATTAATAATTGAAGCTCATTGTAATTATTAGTGTAGCCGTTTAAATTCCATTGCAATAATGGAATCATAAGATCTATGTAGGAAAAAAAGAAAAGGAAACAGAAGAGAGCTAGAATATCAACTCGTATGAGCAGTCAGTTGAAGCTGAGTGTCACCAATTGAGTACTAGTTCAAAAGAGAGTAAAGGCTAAGCGTATTTATTCAGAGTCAATTTCTATTTGTTCAGTATGTTGAGTAGAGTATTTATTATCGTTGGAATTGCTTGTTGTTGGAAAGAGATTTTCGTGATTAGGTGGATTAGACTGCACGGTAGTGTTGGTAGCAGTGTTGTTGAAGTCAGTATATTTATTAAGCGAGTTTAAGGAGTTGTTTAAGTTGGAAATGAGAGAGGCTGTTGTTGGACTGAAAAGTTTGGGATTTAAGAAAGAGGCTTGTTGGGTACAGTTGTCGCTGATATTTTTAGCTGAATGTGAGACGTTGTTGTAGTCTGAACTGATCGATGCAGGCTTGTTGATGGAAGAATGTTTGTTGTTGGCGTTTGATGAGTGATTTTTTCTAGTTAAAGAGTTTGTTGATGAGTTGGGAGCAGAGGTGACCTCTGCGTTTTGTTTTGATGTACTAGGCAAGTCATTGTCGGCAATTCTATGATTATTTTTAGATTTTGTGATATTGTTGATGGCTGAAATTTTTGTTGGTGTGTTGGATACAGAGGATACCTCTTTTTGTAGGTTGAAGCACATGTGAAAAGCTAGCAGTGAGGGAAGGGAGGAAGTATTTTCTCTATACTTTTTAAGGGCTTCGTGCATACTGCACTTTTCTAGTGTCTTTATTTTTAAAATTTCTTTGGTTTGCATATACTTTGGACACTTATAGTCCGAAGAACGATGCTCGCCAGAACAATTCGCACACATGACTCGGATGCAGTCATTATCGTGTGGAGAAGGGAAATTGCAAGTTTCGCATGTTGGGGAACCCTTACAATGTTTTTGCGTATGACCCAATTTTTGGCATGACTTGCAGCGCATTGGATTAGGCACGTATGGTCGCACAGAGGTCATCCTCCATGCGATGTTTATTTTGTTTGGAAGAGAATAACTGTTGAATGATATTAGCATAACACCAGTAGGCTTTATAACACCTTCAACTTTGCGAGTGAACTTATAAACCGCGGAGACTTCGTAAGAACTGAGTCCTTCTATTATTTCGCTTTCAGGCACATCGTTTAAAAACGGTGCATAAATGGTGCCTTTGTTACAATTAAGATGTTGATGATAGCTAGCGCTAACAGCGCCAATGTTGAAAAGACATTTCGTTTTTATAAACTTTTCTGCTACTTGCTTATTTTTCACTAGCAGTAATAGGCTGCCGTCGCGTAATTCACTAATTTCGTTTATATCTTTGCTCACGGTAAGTAAGGCATTGTAAACACGAAAACAAGAAACCTTCGAAAGGGGTGTAGAATTCTCGTCGGATTTAATCACAATATACTTTGGATCTTCACTTTTTATTGGCGGTAAGTCAGGAAAAGCATCTTGCAGTTTTTGATACGATTTTTTACGTTTTGGTTGGGGACCTTGGGCCAGCGCAGCAAACCTGTTGTCCCCGAACTGGAAGCCCGCCGGGGGCATAGTGGAAAAGTTATAACACACTGATATAAGTACTGGATTATGTTTCTCACTTAAAATAAGTATTAATCGCGTTACTGAAATAAGCAGACCGTAGTGGAAAAAAAAGAACACCAAAAGAGAGCTATATGAATAGCTATAAACTCAGAGAAAGACGCTAACTCAACTGCTCAGTACGAGGTTTAGTCGGTGACTGCAGAACTAAATAGAGAAGGTACCATCTTCTATAAGAGTGTACAGCTGCTGGCGTATGCCGGTGATATTGATATCATCGGCCTCAACACCCGCGCCGTTAGTTCTGCTTTCTTCAAACTGAACAAGGAAGCACAGAAAATGGGTTTGGCAGTGAACGAGGGCAAGACGAAATATCTCCTGTCATCAAACAAACAGTCGTCGCGCTCGCGACTTGGCACTCACGTCACTGTTGACAGTCATAACTTTTAAGTTGTAGATAATTTCGTCTATCTTAGAACCAGCGTAAACACCACCAACAATGTCAGCCTAGAAATCCAACGCAGAATAAATCTTGCCAACAGGTGTTACTTCGGACTGAGTAGGCAATTGAGAAGCAAAGTCCTCTCTCGACAAACAAAAACCAAACTCTATAAGTCACTCATAATTTCCGTCCTGCTATATGGTGCAGAGTCTTGGACGATGTCAACAACGGATGAGTCGACCTTGCGAGTTTTGCGAGTTTTCGAGAGAAAAGTTCTGCGAAAGACTTATGGTCCTTTGCGCGTTAGCCACGGCGAATACCGCATTCGATGGAACGTTGAGCTGTACGAGATATACGACGACATCGACATAGTTCAGCGAATTAAAAGACAGCGGCTAGGCTGGCTAGGTCATGTTGTCCGGATGGACGAAAACACTCCAGCTCTGAAAGTATTCGACGCAGTACCTGCCGGGGGAAGCAGAGGAAGAGGAAGACCTCCACTCCGTTGGAAGGACCAAGTGGAGAAGGACCTGGCTTCGTTTGGAATATTCAACTGGCGCCACGTAGCGAAAAGAAGAAACGACTGGCGCGCTGTTGTTAACTCGGCTATAATCGCGTAAGCGGTGTCTACGCCAATTAAGAAGAAGAAGTATTCCTCCTTATTTAGATAACACGAGAACCAGATCGCTTTCTACTTGCCCAAGAAGACAAGTTGGTTTATTGAACCAATATTAAAGGAATAATCTATTCGCTTAAGATCTTATACGATCCAGCACAGGGGCGGATTCTCATAGATTTTTCAAAAATAAGCTTTAAAACAGTTCTTCTTCATAATGGCGGCTTGTGTATTTCAATTCTTGTCGGTCATTCCGTACATTTAAAGAAAATTATTGTAAGTTAATTGGACCACAATCGGGATTTACCGACACAAATTACTTTTCACTGGACCAAATTGTTGGCCTCCAAAGGAGCTGAAATTTGGTGAAAATGATGTCCTAGATTAAACTTTGGTGCCTTCTCATAAAGTTCTTTCACCACCGCTTCACACAAAGCTGGGAGTGATAAATTACTTTACATGTAAAGTCACTTTCAAGGAATGAAAATTGCTTCTAATAGGCAAAGCTGAAGGAATGTGTTTTCGTTGCACCAGATATTCGACAGCTTATGGCTTATTCTTATTTCATCACAGCCATGACGGATGATCAAAGGTAAGGGCGTATTTCTTTTAAAGGGGTCACAAAGAAATTTTTATTCAATAACAAAGGCCCTAACTACAAATAAATCGTAAAAGAAATGTTAAAACTATTTCAAACTGTGGGCTGCTTAATGAGTCTAAAAGTACATTTTCGTAATTCCCACCTCGACTACTTTCCAGAAAATTATGGAGATGTGAGTGAGTGTTAGGTGAATGATTTCGTCAAATTTAAGGATATAGAAAAAGAGACCAAAGGATATGGAAATTTTGCAATGACGGATAACTACTGATTCACGCTTCAGAAGAACCTTCCAGATGCTTCCTACAGGTACAAGCGAAAATGTACCATAGGTCTCATTGGGAAAAATAAATGTGTTTAGTACCTACTAATGAATGTATTCTAAATAAAAAAAAATATGTTCTGTAACGCAGCAATTAAAAATAATACTATGTTACATTCAATTTTAGATATCTAAACTTTTTCGAATTCAACACACCTAAAAACATAACGTACACGTGTACTATTCTTGATATCTAAATACGCTTGTAGTTAAACCAGGCTGAATTAAAAGCTTGTTGTCACAGCCTGACTTCGTCATTCAGAAGTCATGGGTTATTAGTGGCCGCATTTGCGGACTGAGGACACCGGTTTGTAATTTATTCATGGCAACCTGTGAAGAGATAGATACCGAGAGTTGAAGAAGGAAGCGAGACGCATTTGTAGACAAAAAAAGAGAGGCCGAAATGCGTGAGTACGAATAGCTTGACAAGCTGGCCTAAAGAGGTAATGCTCGAAAATTCTACGAAAATATGCAGCGAATAACAGGTTTCAAGATAGGAGCATATTTTTAATGAAAGGTGAACTAGTGATTGATGTCCAGAACATACTAAAATTATGGAGAGAAAACTTCTCCAGCCTGCTGAACGGAACTGAAAGCATAGCACCAAGAATTGGTGAATCCGATTCCATAATCGATGAAGATGGAGCGGACGTTTCAGTTGTAGAATTTGGTTGGACAAAAGCATGTGCGACAATATATCAAGCTACTTGGCTGTATCCGGATCGAAAAGCCAACAACCAGATCGATTTTTTTGTGATAGACGGAAGACACGTCTCCAGTGTTCTAGACGTGTGTACGCTCCGTGGTCCTTTCATGGACTCGGACCACTATCTTGTTGCAGCCAAGATTCGCATCCGCCTCTGTGCAGCAAAAAGCGCACGTCAACAAACAAAAGAAAGGTTTGACGTCGAGAAGCTGCAATCACAACAGACAGCCGAACGATTTTCTACTCGACTTGCCCTCCTTCTCTCTGAGAGCACTCGTCAACAACTCGGTATAAGGGAACTGTGGGACGGCATTTCAAACTATTTACGTACAGCTGCAACCGAAAAAATTGGTTTTCGGAAAGTTCAAAAGAACAGCTGAGAGAAAACAGACTGCCTACCTCGCAACGTTACGATCGACCACTACACGTGCGGGATGGGATAGAAACCGAGAGTTGAAGAGGGAAGCGAGACGCACTTGCAGACAGAAAAAGAGCCCGAAATGCGTGAGCATGAAGAGCTTGATAAGCTGACCGACATGGGTAATGCTCAAAAATTCTACGAACAAATGCGGCGGCTTACAGAAGATTTCATGACCGGAGCTCTTGCAGAACCCCCAAAGGTGATCAAGTCACCGATGCCCAGAGCATACCTAAATTATGGAAGCAACACTTGTCGAGCCTGCTGAATGGCAGTGAACGCACAACGCCAGGAGAAGCCGAGCCCGATTCCCCAATCGATGACGATGGAGCAGACGGTCCATTGCTCGACCATGAAAAAGTTCAAATTGCAATTACCCGTCTGAAGAACAATGCAGCGGTGGCCAATAGATTGTCGGCCGAGCTATTCAAACACGGCGGCGAAGAACTGATAAGGAGCATGCATCAGCTTCTTTGTAAAATATGGTCGGACGAAAGCATGCCCAACGATTGGAATTTAAGTGTGCTATGCCCAATCCTTAAAAAAGGAGACCCCACAATCTGCGCCAACTACCGTGGGATTAGCCTCCTCAACATCGCATATAAGGTTCTATCGAGCGTATTGTGTGAAAGATTAAAGCCCACCGTCAACAAACTGATTGGACCTTATCAGTGTGGCTTTAGACCTGGAAAATCAACAACCGACCAGATATTCACCATGCGCCAAATCTTGGAAAAGACCGATGAAAGGAGAATCGACACACACCACCTCTTCGTCCATTTCAAAGATGCTTTCGACAGCACGAAAAGGAGCTGCCTTTATGCCGCGATGTCTGAATTTGGTATTCCCGCAAAACTCATACGGCTGTGTAAACTGACGTTGACTAACACCAAAAGCTCCGTCAGGATCGGGAAGGACCTCTCCGAGCCGTTCGATACCAAACGAGGTTTCAGACAAGGAGACACTCACGTCACTGTTGACAGTCATAACTTTTAAGTTGTAGATAATTTCGTCTATCTTGGAACCAGCGTAAACACCACCAACAATGTCAGCCTAGAAATCCAACGCAGAATAACTCTTGCCAACAGGTGTTACTTCGGACTGAGTAGGCAATTGAGAAGCAAAGTCCTCTCGCGACAAACAAAAACCAAACTCTATAAGTCACTCATAATTCCCGTCCTGCTATATGGTGCAGAGTCTTGGACGATGTCAACAACGGATGAGTCGACCTTGCGAGTTTTCGAGAGAAAAGTTCTGCGAAAAATTTATGGTCCTTTGCCCGTTAGCCACGGCGAATACCGCATTCGATGGAACGATAAGCTGTACGATATATACGACGACATTGACATAGTTCAGCGAATTAAAAGGCAGCGGCTACGCTGGCTAGGTCATGTTGTCCGGATGGATGAAAACACTCCAGCTCTGAAAGTATTCGACGCAGTACCCGCCGGGCAGCAGAGGAAGAAGAAGACCTCCACTCCGTTGGAAGGACCAAGTGGAGAAGGACCTGGCTTCGTTTGGAATATTCAACTGGCGCCACGTAGCGAAAAGAAACGACTGGCGCGCTGTTGTTAACTCGGCTATAATCGCGTAAGCGGTGTCTACGCCAATTAAGAAGAAGAAATGTGTTTGCCGTGCTGTTGCAGAACACAAGTTACATAGAAAAATTATTATGGATATAATTACTTGAGGTATTTTTTGTCTTTCAACTAGATTTAGATAGAACTATTAGTAGTGGCAATATTTTAGGTACAAGTCCTATAGATATTTCGATATATTAATATTTCATACATATGCATTTCTCGGACTATGATATTTTTGACATTTTTTGTGTACTTAATTATCATTTGCAAACATAAATCAAATCTTTCACAGAGCTCGAGCCATCAAAATTGCTAGACAGCAAGAATCTACTTATCATGCTGAACAGCATAGCCACGATCAAGCAGTACGTCAGGCATAATTCAGACCTAGAGAAACTTCTGCACAAGCTGATGGTCGTCGTTAGGAAAATGCTATCCGCATAGCTTCTCAGAGTGCACCAGAGATACCTGAAGAGCAGCTTTTCGGCGTCAAGAAAACGCACATTGTATGGGCACTTAGCGGTCCACTCAAACAACTGATGGAGCAATTTTTCGAAACCGGGAGCATGGTTGGCTACTGAGTCAAGTACTCAACCACTCGCAGTCGCTCAGAGTCAAGCAGAGCGTCGGCAAATCTTTACCAGAAATTTTTGGAGGTATCTAAACGAGCAAAGATCGGGAAAGTGTTGATTTGGGGGTAAAGTAGACATTCCTATTTTAAAAGAGTCTGTGGAACGTGTGTCACCATTGTGGGGCATTAAAATGGAATGAGGAAAAAGCGGGAAAGTGTTGATTTGGGGGTAAAGTAGTCACTCCTATTTTAAAAAGAGTCTGTGGAACGCTTGAAAATATTATTTACAGGAGAAATTGATGGAACTCGACACTTCCTAAATCTGGGAAAAAAATACAACGTATGTATGTTATCATTTGGGGTGTACAAAATCGTCGCTATGCCTTAATTTCTCCAACTTTCGCAGTGCAAAACCAAGTACATAACAAAATAAGATCACTGTTGCCATCACTTAAAGAACAGCCACAAATTTTACAGGTGTAATACATTATTTGAGAGACGACGACGCGGAGACTGACGGACGGTATCAAATAATCATTGAAGGCGTGGAGCGAGCAACAGTCATCTTGGTCCATGAATTTGCGCCGCCCTAGAGTATATTCCCGATGATAGCTGCGTTTATCAAACGGGGTTCCGCGGCAGACGAGATAAACACATACTACAAGGCTTTGCCGTTATGAGCTAAAGTAGAGCGGTTAAAGCCGAATACTAACGTGAGGATCCAATTATTCAATGATTAGGATTCTCGACTCTTCGCGCAAACACTTCTCGAGGTCGGCGAAGGTCGCATGCCGACGGATACCAATGTTCAAATAACCTTTGACTGCCTTTAAGCAATGTTACTAGCTCGGAAGACAACCTTATTAATGAGGTAGTTCTGAGCTTACAAGAAAACTGGGCTCACGAGGAGTCGTTGTGCCAAAGAGCTATCATGGCGCCCAAAAACGAATTCATAGAAAAAATTAATAAAAGATTATTAGAGCATGTTCAAGGTGAGGTAGGAACCTCATCTCAATAGACAAGGTGATGATACTTGAGACGCAATTTTAAACCCTGTAGAGTTCTTAAATTTCTCGACATGTCAGGTGTACTCACTCCAGGCCAACATTTTAGCTGGCGAAAGGAGTGACGGTGTTGAGACTCAGAATCCCTATATTACCCATAAGCTTTCCCTTCTAGTTCCAGTTCAAACTCTAGTTCAAATTTCCTTTAAAAGCGGCTTTCTTTATCAAAACAAATAAAAGTCAAGGATAAAATATAAAAGAAGCCGGCGTTCACCTGGGCACCCCTTGCTTCTCCCACGGACAATTATACGTGGGTTGCTCGCGTGTGTCGAGAGCAAGAAATCTTTTTATTTACTCAGAAAACAAAGTCCCGCAATGTTGTTTACCGGGGTATGCTGCAGTGAAATGATTTCTAGCTCTCTACGAGCCGAGACAAAAAAAAAAACAATTACATAAGCATAATGAACCCTCCCGTTCTGTCAGTAATCAAATTTTGTAAATTTATTTTTCCAAGGCCCAAATTTACATTATTTTGCTCATAAAAATGTCAAAAGTCATTATTTTTACTGTTAATAAGTAATTTACTTTCCCTAATAAACGGCGGATAAGTAATTGCGAACCAATACAATAAGCTCACAAACGTTTTGTTAATAGCAGCCAGCACCAAATTAGGGAACAGAAGGAACATGAAAGCAAGCGAATGACATGCAAGACAATTAAATATTCGAAAAGGGTAAAGAGAAAGAGTACAACGTGCGTTCCAAAGTAAACAAGTCTTAAAAAAAACAGAACAAATGGTTTTTTTTTGGCAAAATCAATTTATTTTATTCAAAATAGTCTCCTTAAGCTTCAACATAGCTTTTAGCACGGTCCAAAAGCATGTCGGACGAGTGTTCAGCCGCCAGTATGCCCGTGCTTTTGAATAGCCTTTACGTCTGCATTACGCTTTCCTTTCATGGGCAAATGCATTTTTTCGAGAAGGAAGAAGTCTCACGGTGCCAAATCAGGTGAATACGGGGAGTGGCTAATGGTTAAAATGTCAAACTGGTCATGGTCAAATAAACCTCTATAATAATGTCCTTCGTATGTTGGATTCTGAGGCAATTTCGGTAGTCAGTCAATTTGTGCGGAACAAACTGTGCACAAACCTTTCGTAAGCCCAAATGTTCGGTCAAAATGCGATAAATCGACGTTTTAGAGATGTTCAATTCCACTTCCATGAATTTTAATGATGATTTCGGCTGATTTTTGATGAATTCACGCACAGTTTCGATGGAATTTTCGGTGAGCACATATTTTGATTGGCCCATATCTTGATCGCCATTTATATCCTCACGATCACTTTGAAAACGTTGAAACCACTCGTGCACTCTGCTAAGGGATAGGCAATCATCGCCATAAACTTGTTTCATCAATTGAAACGTTTCGGAAAAAGTTTTACCAATTTTAAAACAAAATTTAATGTTGGCTCTTTGTTCGAAGCTTATTTTCGCACCGATAACACAAAACAATTACTTCACTTCCAATCGATAAATATAGCAGATTCTAACGCACCGGTCGACATATAGATTGCGCCATCAGGGGGCGCTAGATTCAAAAAGTCCTGTTTTCTTTGGATCCCACCTTGTATGGCACATTAATCGTCATCAAATAACACGAATAACATAATTTCGTGAAAAATCGAAGATTTCCGTTAGGTTCTTCCCTTGAATCAATGGCTCGTCCATACAGAATTAGAACTTTAACGTATCCAGAGTCAGTAGAGTTATCAAAGACAACTCAAAGTGTTGAACGTTATGTACCATAGCAGATTTTCACTCAGTATGAGTGAGGTGATACGTGATAAATGTATTTCCCAATACAATGCAGACGCTGTTGATAAGCGGTGAAGTGTCGTTTTGCCCCAACAACGATCGTACCGTTAACGGACGTCATGACGTCTTTGCGGTACCCTTATGCTATGTTCGGACCGACATTGAAAACACATTTGTGGGTTGTGGAATCTAAGTCGTTCGGACCGACAACGTGTGTTTTCGCTGAGTTTTCACTGACAACTATCACTATCTCGTTTAACGTACAAAATTTATTTTTTTCCATTTTGAATTAAATTTTTGATGAAATGCTAGACGTCTGTCATTTTTAAACTCAAAATAATTGATTCGTTAACAAAACGTGAAAGCAGGTGTTTCCGTACGGAAGGTACGACCAGTTTCGCATTTCCCTTAAGCAAGTGACGTTTCTACGCAGACTTAAGCTTGTTTTTTATCTTTATTGCTGGGCCTTTACTACATCCAAGATCATTTCAAGGAATTAGAAAGGTTATTAGTATTCAAATGCATAACTCTTTGAAATATTTCAAGATAAATCAAATGAATTTAATTACCTGACCAATTTGGTCCATAAGTTTGTATTGATTTAATTGTAAAAAACTTCCAGATTGTTCCGTTGAAACCCGACGAGATTCTCTTAATGGAGGCCTTCGACGATTAGTTCGAGGACTACAGTATGGATTTACATACGGCACATCTGGATACATGGAGTGCATTTCAAGACAATCAAGTTTCGATGTAACATGGTTTAAAGGCTGTGTTGGATATACATTCATTGCAGATGTCGATTTGTCCATATCTGGGTTAATATTACTTTTTTCATTCATACTGTTCATTTTAGTTGTACTCTTTTCGCATTTCGTTTGGTTAAGATGTTTATTTAAGAATCTACATAGAAATGAAATAATGTTAATATACAGTTTTATTATTTTAGGCAATATGACATATGGCATTTTATGAATACAATTGACTCAAATCAAAATACACATAATGTTCCAGTTAGTTACTTCTAAAATCGAAACTGCAGCCACATGCTATCATATAATTGTAATGAAATATGTAGCCTTTACGTTTATACTATATGTTATGATTTTAACAGCGTTTGAAAAACTACGCTACTCCTGAAGCATTTCATTTTGCTATTTCCACCGCTCTCATTTTTTGGGAGCTACAGCGCAACAATGTAAAAGTATGTGCTCTGCTCTGCTCCGAGTTTTGTTACGCAAAAAACTATAGCTGTAGCCAGAGAAAAAAAGAAGTGCTGAGTTCTGCTCTGGTGTAGCGGTAGCAAAAAATTGGGAGCGGTAATAGAGCAGAGCTAATAAAAATTTTCATGTGCTACACCCAGGGTTCTCATTTACTACTCCGTAGCAGCAAAATTTCTAAAATTATTGCTATGCTATCGCTACTGCTCTCACTTTGTCGGGAGCCACAGCATAGCCTTAGCATAACAATGTAAAGTATGTGCTCTACTCTGCTCGGAGTTTTGTTAGGTAAAAAACTATAGCTGGAGCGGGAGCAAAAAATTAAATTCTGCGCTATGCTCTGGCGTAGCGGTAGCAAAAATTGGGAGCGGTAGCACAGCAGAGCTAATGAAAATTTTCCCGCATGTGTTTGTCGTTTTTTTTCTTTTTTGCTATTTTCTGTCATAATATTTGAATTAATTAAATAATTCAAACAAAAAAATATTTTGCAAATCATTTTGGCACTTGTAGCGTCAAGTGACTTTATAAATCTAAAATCAAATATTTTAGGAAATATATTAATAAAGTGAATTAGATAATAAATTATAAAATTTTTTTATTATGTAAAATATTTACCATTTTTATATTACCAAGAACATCATCTATTCCAAATGTATTACAATACTCAATTACTATGAATTTTCGAAATTAATTTTAACTACATATACTTTCCCCCTTTTTATATACATTAGGGTGTTTTTATTTTTTTGAATTAGTAATTTTGTTCGGTCCCGTCACGAAATTTCCTGGGAAATACCCAAAAAAAAATTCCCTGAAAATTTTAGCCCTACATATTAACATTAAGAAGTGGACCGAGGCATGTAAAAATTTTCCATAGAAAATACTCTACAATCTTGGTTTTTTATCTTTAAATTCCTACAGATCAGAGGTATTTTATGGCATCGCTTTGACTTTAGACGCTGTAGCTCTTGTCAGTTATACAAAAAAATGCGAATTTCGTGGAAAAATCAGGTTTAGAGACTTCGCCTTTATCTTTTGGAATACACGTGGTTAATATTCATCTACTGATTACCAGAACCAATTTTAATCCATTGCACTGCGTATTTGCAGTTCTATTCTACCATTCCCAATATTTAGTAATTTTATCATTTTTTAGGAAGAATCAGTTTGAAATTGTACGCATATACATACTTCAATGTATATTGCAAAGAATCGAAAAGATTTCTGTATATCTAAAATTATAATAAACCTTTTTATCAACACTCCAATTATTCCGCTATATCTTTATGTTAGATATCCCGTTTGGTTTGTTATGAATGCATTTGCGTCCTTGACCAATAATCTAGCAAAGTATCCGCAGTGCCTTGACGATGAAAATTCCAATGCAATTTTTTGTTGTGATATTAAATATATCGGACAGGTTCGTCTTAAAAGAAAACTACCTGGTTAAGGAGCAAAATCAGTATAATCCATATACTAAGCATGTTTGGATATGAAAATTTTTACTTATTTCTTTCTATTTTTGAATTACTAAAATTTTCAAATGATTCTTACATAAATTTTGAACAAATGCTTATGATTTGAAATATAATTTTTGTATTTATGAGTTGTATTGAATTTTAGCATAAAGAGATAAAATGTATCCTATGTCCTTACCCTGCTTCTAAGCTACCTCTCCACCAATTTCAAGCCAAATCGGTTCAGCCATTCTTGAGTTATAAACGACTTTCTTTTATATACCAACTTGTACCATACTTGTAAATGACAGAAAATAGCAAAAAAGAAAAAAAACTACAAACACATGCGGGAGCTGTAGCACATGAAAATTTCCATTAGCTCTGCTGTGCTACCGCCCCAATTTTTTGCTACCGCTACGCCAGAGCATAGCGCAGAATTTAATTTTTTGCTCCCGCTCCAGCTATAGTTTTTTACCTAACAAAACTCGGAGCAGACTAGAGCACATACTTTACATTGTTATGCTAAGGCTATGCTGTGGCTCCCGACAAAGTGAGAGCGGTAGCAAGGGTAAAATGAAATGCTACGAGAGTAGCGTAGTTTTTCAAACACTGGCTACAGCTACACATGCACACAGTTTTAGTACAACTGAAAAAAAAGTTACCAACATACAAATATGCATACATACAGTGGTGGTCAAAATATTAACTACTTTATTTAAAACCATTTCTTTAACTTTTGACGAAGTATTCATTTATCTATATATATTTTTTAAATTGGAGGTCTTGTTTATACAAAAAATCATAAAAACTGAAATATTAATTCATTTGCTTGAAGTGGTAAAGAGGCATTAAATAAACCAAAGTCAAAATTCTTGAGTTCAAAACATTTGCAACTTTCAAGTATTCTAAAAATATTAAAAAAATTTTAATATTTAGTTGCAAAACCGTTATTTTTAATAACTTCAGCACATCTTCTAGGCCTTCATGCTACTAGACTTTCAATGTAACTGTAAGGGATCGCTTTCCGTTCCCTTTCCAATCTGGCGAAAAGTTCATCACCATTCCGGAATATTTCAGTGCCTATTTTACGTTTAACCATTATCCACATATTCTCCATCAGGTTGACATCGGGAGACTGTGCCGGCCACACCACGGTCTTTATAAGATTTCCTTCTAACCACGATTTCACGAGCCTGGACGTGTGTTTAGGGTCGTTATCATGTTGGAAAATCCATACAAGTGACATTTCCCAATCGGAAAACGACAGCATAACATTAGTTAAAATGTCCCTGCAATTTACAGCTGTCATCGTGTCAGTTATATGATGAATTGGACCAATAACATTACCAGAGAAGCACCCCCACACCATAATATACCTTGGATTATATTTTTCACCTTGGGGACGCCGAACATATGCTTTGCTTTCTGAGCCTCTGAGGTTGAATTTCGATGGTCAGATGACATAAAATTAAGTTCCAATTCTGCTTAGTCCAATTTAAGTGTGATCGAGCAAATCCCAACCTCGCTTTAACTTTTTGCAGACACAAAGGATTTTTTTGTAGTAACTACGCAGACCAAACTCCAAGACCCGTCTTTTGATAGTGGAGAGACTCACGTCGAGTTGAACTTCGGTTTTAGCTTCTCTTGGAACTGCTTTGCGCTATTTTGTAAAAACATTTTTTATTTGCCGGTCTTCTCTTACGGTTGTAGCACGAGGTCTACCTTCTCTGCGAACTGTGTTGATGTTCTCAGTCCGAATAATACGGCAAATCGTTGATTTATGTATGGAATATTGTAACGATCTTTCTTTTTGCGAAAGGCCATTTTTAAAATCTTCTTTCATTTTTGTTTTAAGGTCCGATCTGTATTTATTTCTTCCCAAAATTTTGATAAGGCCGCAAAATACGGAAAAATATGTTAATTCTCGAGACGCAAAGAACTAAATGCAAACTTATTCTTTTTAATTGGCGTAGACACCGCTTATGCGATTATAGCCGAGTTAACAACAGCGCGCCAGTCGTTTCTTCTTTTCGCTACGTGGCGCCAATTGGATATTCCAAGCGAATCCAGGTCCTTCTCCACTTGGTCCTTCCAACGGAGTGGAGGTCTTCCTCTTCCTCTGCTTCCCCCGGCAGGTACTGCGTCGAATACTTTCAGAGCTGGAGTGTTTTCGTCCATCCGGACAACATGACCTAGCCAGCGTAGCCGCTGTCTTTTAATTCGCTGAACTATGTCGATGTCGTTCCATCGAATGCGGTATTCGCCGTGGCTAACGCGCAAAGGACCATAAATCTTCCGCAGAACTTTTCTCTCGAAAACTCGCAACGTCTACCCATCAGTTGTTGTCATCGTCCAGGCCTCTGCACCATATAGGAGGACGGGAATTATGAGTGACTTATAGAGTTTGGTTTTTGTGCTTCGAGAGCGGATTTTGCTTCTCAATTGCCTACTCAGTCCGAGGTAGCACCTGTTGGCAAGAGTTATCCTGCGTTGGATTTCCAGGCTGACATTGTTGGTGGTATTTACGCTGATTCCAAGATAGACGAAATTATCTACGACTTCAAAGTTATCACTGTCAACAGTGACGTGAGAGCCAAGTCGCGAGTGCGACGACTGTTTGTTTGATGATAAGAGATATTTCGTCTTGCCCTCGTTCACTGCCAGACTCATTTGCATTGCTTCCTTGTGTTGAGGCCGATGATATCAATATCATCGGCGTACGCCAGCAGCTGTATACTCTTATAAAAGATTGTACGTGCTCGCTTAAGTTAAGCACCTCGAATTATTTTCTTTAGCAGCAGGTTGAAGAAGTCGCACGATAGGGAGTCGCCTTGTCTGAAACCTCGTTTGGTATCGAACGGCTTGGAGAGGTCCTTCCCGATCCTGACGGAGCTTTTCGTGTTGCTCAACGTCAGTTTACACAGCCGTATTAGTTTTGCGGGAATACCAAATTCAGACATCGCAGCGTAAAGGCAGCTCCTTTTCGTGCTGTCGAAAGCAGCTTTGAAATCGACGAAGAGGTGGTGTGTGTCGATTCTCCTTTCACGGGTCTTTTCCCAGATTTGGCGCATGGTGAATATCTAGTTGGTTGTTGATTTGCCAGGTCTAAAGCCACACTAATAAGGTCCAATCAGTTTGTTGACGGTGGGCTTTAATCTTTCACACACTACGCTCGATAGAACCTTATACGCGATGTTGAGGAGGCTTTTCCCACGGTAGTTGGCGCAGATTGTGGGGTCTTCTTTTTTATGGATTGGGCTGAGTACACATAAATTCTAATCGTTGGGCATGTTTTCGTCAGACCATATATTTCAAGGAAGCTGCCGCATGCTCCTTATCAGTTCTTCGCCGCCCTGTTTGAATAGCTCGGCCGGCAATGGAACGTCTGCTCCATCGTCATTGGTTGGGGAATCGGGTTCGCCTTCTCCTGGCGTTGTACGTTCAATGCCATTCAGCAGGCTGGAGAAGTGTGCCCTCCATAATTTAACTATGCTCTGGGCATCGGTCACTAGATCACCTTTGGAGGGTTGTAGAAGAGTATGCTCCGGTGTTGAAACCTTCAGTTAGCCGCCTATTTTCGTAAAATTTTCGAGCA
Source organism: Bactrocera tryoni (assembly GCF_016617805.1). Taxonomy (NCBI): domain Eukaryota; kingdom Metazoa; phylum Arthropoda; class Insecta; order Diptera; family Tephritidae; genus Bactrocera; species Bactrocera tryoni. Next base: position 30,243,136 of record NW_024395977.1, read on the forward strand.
TTACCCCTGTCGGCCAGCTTATCAAGCTCTTCATACTCACGCATTTCGGCCTCTTTCTTTTTCTGTCTGCAAATGCATCTCGCTTCTCTCTTCAACTTTCGGTATCTATCCCATCCCGCACGTGTTGTGGTCGATTGTAATGTTGCGAGGTAGGCAGTCTGTTTTCTCTCCGCTGCGACACGGCACTCCTCGTCGGATCAGCTGTTCCTTTGCACTTTCCGAAAACCATTGGTTTCGGTTGCATCTGTACGTAAGGAGTTTGAAATGCCGCCCACAGTTCCCTTATACCGAGTTGTTGACGAGTGCTCTCAGAGAGCAGGAGTGCAAGCCGAGTAGAAAATCGTTCGGCTGTCTGTTGTGATTGCAGCTTCTTGACGTCGAACCTTTCTTTCTCATCCGAGGCTTGTTGTTTCCTTTCATTGGGGGTGTTTTTTTTACGTGGCGGGTCCCAAACCCAACGCACAACCCTGCGGAGGCGATGTTTCGCCTTCTCACTTTAGCTCGCCTTCGAACGGATGTTCTTGGGCTACCCAGAGGATACTTGGTCCAAGACCGGAAGTGGTGAGCTGCTTGAGTCTTATGTAAAAGAATCGTTTCTGGCCACTCCCAAGTGAATGGCGATCAGAGAACTTCCCTCACTTGCGTGAGCTTCTACACATGCTCCATCCTCCAATGGGACATTGTCTGAATATAATGATATTTTCGAAGTTTCCCACATGATCAATGGATTTCACGATATAAGCATGAGATATCACAGGCGGGTACTGAAAAGCCATTGTCCGATTTTACACCGATTCCTTTGAAGTCTTTAAGAATCTTCTTTCCTGTGAAATTTATTGCTTCTAGCGTTTTAAGTTAGCTGTTTCAGTAATTTTTAACATAACTGTTATATGGTTCATCCATTTCACACCGTATGACTTTTTCCAGCAAGTTTAATCGATAGACTTAGATAGACTTAGCTCTAGTGGTTTGTAAGATATGTACATTTAATTTATTAAAGATGCGAATACACCCAGTTTTCAGGCCACAGGGGCCCTTTTCTATTGGAAAAATCTGTACCAAATGGGAGTTTTGGATCTTAATTTGGGGCTTAATTTTAATATGTGCTTAGGTTTTCTATTGACGGCATTTCGAGAACGTTACAATGGCCCAATTCCGCACCCTGCAATACCAGCCGCCATAGAGTAATATGTATCAAGTTGCAACAAGAGACATATCTAAAAAAATAAAAACAAGCGCCATTGTGATCAATATAAATAACAAATAAGCCTGTGACTATGTGAGATAATAAAAATTCACGAAAAAATTATATTTAAGGAATTTTTAATTTATTTCAACTTCGAGTTTCTTGATTAGTGCGATCTGTCTTTTAAAAACTTTTGAGAAAATTGTAAATAAAACGCAAAAAAATTTAATTATTCATAAATATCTATTTCGTAGCTTTCAAAGTTATCCCCACCTGATGTAATACACTTCTGCCAAAAATGTTTCTAGTGTTTCGAACACTTTTCATAATTTTCATTTTTGGATAGCCTTCGGCTCCTTCTGCGAATTTTGTTTACTCTTTGATCGACTAAAAATGGGTTCCACGAAGCGGCACTTTCAGTTTGGGGAACAAGAAAAATAACACGGAGCCAAATCTGGTGAATACGGTGGTTGATCAATGGTATTCATTGTGTTTTTGGCTTTATATTCGGCTTTATCGGGACAAGTCGTGCAAGAACGCTTTTCATACCCAAAATCATTCGAACGGACTCGGGGGAGACGTCGAGCTCTCTTGCCATCTCTCCTACTTGCATGACGATTTTCAAGCACCATATCCTTCCCTTTTTTAATATTTTCATCAGTGGAAGAGATCGAAGGTCGTCTAAAGTGAGGCATGTCTTAACGATCTCTCCTTGAAGGCTTTGTATTTTTATTATTTATTTATTATTTTTATTTTAAATATACTATAACAGTAATAGTAGAACCGGTCTAGGACCCGGTAGCATTAAAGTACGTTGACATATCAGAAAAGTTAGTATCAATAATAGAATTGGATAAATACATAAAATTCACACACGTTGGTTGAATAGGGGTTTCGCGGTATTTTTTATTTCTGCCGATGGTCAAGTAACTCGATGTATAAGTAAAGAATTTGAGTAGTTCGGAAAGATAACTATGGGTGCATTCAAGATGGGAATTCCGATTGCAATGTTGCATAATTTGTCAAACGTTTTGCATCCATTTTACACAAATAATCAGTAACTGTGAAGTTCAACTTATAAACGACTTTTGTTAAGCCCTGGACATGGTATATAAAGTTTGTCATGAAGTTTGTAACACTCAGAAGGAAACGCCGGAGATCCAATAAAATTCAAACAATATGAGCAACAAATAGTAAGAATTTTTTCATAATTTTAAAATGTAAATCAGGCGAATACGATGGTCTGGCGAATGCGGTGTTGAAAATTTGCGTAAAACTCACGAAAAATCAATGCAGTATTCGACGGTGCATTATCGTATTGCAAAATCCAAGAGCTGTCGGCCCATAACTCCGACTTCTTATTACGAATAGCTGCGCACAAACGACGCATAACAGTTAAAGAGAATTCCTCGCTGACAGTTAGGCCAAACGGAAGGAATTCGGAGTGCACAACCTCTCGATAATCGAAGAAATCTGTCGACATAACTTTGATTTTTTCGACTTCGGCTCACCTTTGCCACGATATTCGGCCGATTGATCGTCTGGTCGTAAACATAGATCCAAGACTCATCGTCAGTAATAATACGTTTTATGACATCCTGGTCATAACGCATTGTTTCACAGACGTTAACGCGACGCTGTTTTTCGAAAAAAAATTAGTGAATTTAGAACCAATCTTACTTTCACTTTTCTAAGGCCCAACAAACTTTCAAAGTGGTTTTAACTGATCCTTCCGATATTCGAGCGATGCCAGTAAGATCTCTGACTACTAACCGAGTGGATGATTTATTATCAAACACCAATTCCATTATTTTGTTGACGTGTTGATCATCAATTGATGTTGATGACCGTCTTCGACGTGATTCGTAGTCAACGCGTTTTCGACCCTCTTTGAATATTTTGTACCAATAAAAAAAAACTTGCTCGCGACAAACAATTATCACCGAAGGCCTTTTCCAACATTCTGAACTTTTCGGCACCAGAAAATTTATTCCGCAGAAAAAATTTAATGGAACTTCTTTGTTGAATAATTTTATCGCGGAATGCACTTTATGTATTTCAGGAATACAAGCGTAAACCCCAGTAGTATGTATATAAATGATAAGCAGGACGAGTTGAGTCTATTTAGCCAATAATATAAGCGAACTAGATCCTCAGTTTTTGAGATATCGATATGAATGCTTGTACACTTTCTTTTCTCCTAAGGGAACGTCAGAATATTAGGTTAATTTTTATTTGTTTGTCATACACCAAATTTTTTCTCGAAAATTCAAGCGTTGAATCCTTAGATCGTTTATTGTATTGGCCAAATAAAAATAAAAATTCGAGCTGATTATGTTCATATACACCAGTGGTTCCCAAACTTATTTTGTCTACCGCCCACTTTGAGAATAAATATTTTTGGGGGCGCTAACCCATTTTTTCACCTATTTAAAAACCACTATAACTTCAAATTAATTATTGTGACCTATATATGTATACTAACGGAGAATTCTAAACGAAACTTTTACTATAACCAGCAACTCTAAACCTGAGCGCAGTAGGTAACATACAACGGCGCTTAGGTCTCAAGTTAACTCTTACGGGCTCCACCTGCCAATAACAATGATTATTGAAACACAACTTTATAGTATTAAAACAGAGAATATTTTATTTAAAAATAAAAATAAAATAATCGATCCATATATAAAAACTAATGTGAAGGATGAATCTGATGCTGTTTAATAAGTTTGTTAATATCAGGTTAAAATTTACTCAAGAACAGTCGCAAGTCGCCACGTTCGGTAACAAGCAAACGATTTCTATTTTTAGTAAGCAGTGTTGTTACAGCGCTAAATCCACGTTCACACAAATATGACCAAAATCCAGGGTACAATTGCGAGATCGGTTTTTGTAGCCAAAATTCTTGGTAACGATTTTTGAACTTGATTTTTATTTCCTCGTTTGTTGTCAATTCTATAAGTTCTTCTTCCAGCTGAGGTGACATTGCTGTGTTGACATTTGAAAACGTATCCAACAGTCAGTCTGGTATTTCCAAGTTCAAAATGTCCTGGTATCGTTCGGTGAAGTCAATGTGGAGGTGGAGGCAGTAGGCAAACAATTCGTCGTTACTGCATGATACTGATAAATTCGGAAAATTGTGAAACTGACGTCTGCCCAGATTATTTTTGTGAAGAAGCAGTTTGGCTGCGAAAGCAGCAGCGACTTTTTTGTTTTAATTAAATTTAGTTTATCGCCTTGCAGTTGGAGATTCATGTCGTTGAACAATTTATACAGATCTGTCATGTAAGCTATGTATATTATTCTTTGATGTTATGAGCTTGTCTTGAAATCCTCGTCATTAGTAACACAAAGCTGATGAAATAATCTATCATTCAAAGAGCTGTTGCGGATTTTATTGACTGCTTTGATGACATATTGCAGTGATTGAAATAGTTTTTCACTTAAGTTTCTAGCAACTAAATGTTGTCTATGAATAACGCAATGTATACCAAGGACGTCTGGAATTTTATTTTTTAAGTACGCTATTAAGCCTTTATGGTACCCTGTCATAGCCGGAGCGTCATCCGTAGCAACTAAAATAATATTTTTCAAAGGAGTCTCTTTCTCATCGCAAAACTTTTCCAATATATTGAATATGGTTTCGCCTTTTGTATCGGTCTCTAAATTTCTATCAAATAAGTTCTTCACATATTTTCTCATCTTTAATAAAAATCACGTAAGCCAACAACAATGCTTCATTAGTTGGTAAAGTGGACTCATCCAGCTGAATTGAAAATTGACTTGACCTCAGGTGATCGCACAATGATTCTTCAATGTTTTCAACCATTTCATCAATTCGTCTTTGCACAGAATTATTACTCAAAGGAATTTTTCGGATAATATCTGCGGCCGGTTTATGAAGCACGGTAGTTTTTACTTCATTTATTGCTGGCAATATTAACTCTTCTCCGATGTTATGTGGTTTGCCTTTTTGAGCAATTAACAAAGAGATATTGTACGAAGCTCGAAGTCCGTCGTCATCTTGCTTAGCAGCCGCCGAAAATAGTTTTGCTACACTTGACTGAGTATTATGCTTCTTCTCTAGGTCTTGAAAATATGCTACATTCTTGTCTCTCTTATCTGGATGCATTTTATTCAAATGATCTTGCTGTCTTGAAGGCTTCATTGCTTCATTCGAAAATGTTTTTAGACATAGAAGACACAAAGGCGAGGATGGGTTTGTGGGATTTTCAATGAATCCGAATTTAATGTATTCCGCACAGTATTGCCGTCTCTTCTTTTTTACTTCCGACATTGTTTTGCTTTGAGAAATACGTTTAACTTCGCGAGTAGTGTAAAGGAGGCGTAAGTAATGCTCATCTATTGCGCGCAAAACCACAAATGAATATAAAATAAATATTAAATTGTTTATATAGGAATGCTTAAGCACAATTATTACATAGTAGTCCAAAAATATGAATTCTTATTTTTCATAGAAATACATTTGTAAAAAAAGGATCTTTCTCCTTTTCGTATTATCTTATTTTTCCCAGAAATACATTTGTAAAAAAGGCTCTTTCTCCTTTTCTTATTATCTTATTTTTTCCAGAAATACATTTGTTAGAAAGGATAAATATCCTTTTTTTATTTTCCACATAAAAGATTTAAGGAGTTCAAAAGCTCAAAACGTTCGCTACATCAGCTACCTACCCGACGTCATTTCGCAAGTGATAAAATAAATTATTCAAGAGCTCAAAGCATTCGCTACATCAGCTCGAACCTACCTACCCTACACCTTTGCGCAAAAGATTATATTATGATAGCAAAAGCCCACATACAGATTTGGCAATGGCAATAGCAATACGTTTGACATTTAGTATTCTATAAATTCTATCCTGTCGAGATGCCTCGTTATGAAACGGAGCGACCGATTGGCATGATTTTCATTTTTTCTATATTCAATAAAATAGGACAGATATATGAACCACGCGGAGAGAAATATAGAACCGAGTTTGAGCAATCTTTTAATTCATATTAGTTCATGTTCACAAGTTGTTGTTGAGAGTTGAGAGCTCATGTAGTCGTTGTCTTAGAGGCCTCCTAGCTAAATAAAATTACAAATAACCCCCCAGGCCTCTACACAACGCCCCCATTTTCTTTCTGGGTCTCTTACCGCCCCCCTTGACACCTGCAGCGCCCACAAGAGGGCGTTATCGCCCACTTTGGGAAACACTGATATACATACACCAATATTGTATAGATATTTATACAAGATTTGCATCTAATCTAAACATAGCCATTTTGCACGAAGGCATAGCGCAGAGTAATCCTGGAAAATTAGTCGATCAGTATAAGGTTAATGCTTTTCAATTGCGGGTACTATAAAATTATTAACCACTGACTTTTGACTAACTTTTGTACATTAATTATTCCATCAACTAAGTGCAGATGTCCCAAAACATGTTATGAAAAGCAGCATCAATTTATTTTTCTTTAAGGGAATTTAACATTCTCTACTACACATTCATCCTGGAAACTCTCACTACCTGAACGGCGCACGCAACGCAAATTTTGTGAGATTAGAAAATTAGATTTGCTTTCGTCAGGCAACATATTATGTTACCAATAATTTTGAACCCAATTAAGGACCTCGAAGCCGTCGAAGTATGGTTTCGACACTTAAATCCACAAGGTGAAGATTTTTCATCTCCACTCTTTTAGAAAGTGAGCAAAATCCAAATCTAATTGCTATTTGCCGAAAAGATCACTTTCTTTCATCTAATGCAAATTTTTGGTTACGCGTTAATTTCTTCCGATTATTTGGCATTTTGCACAACTTTTTTAATACACAACCAAACACGACAATAACTGAACAGTGTTCAACCCAAATTAATAAAGAATAATTAATTTTTCAGTACCTACATACATACTAAATCTAATAGTAATTTTTTTCAAATTTACTGTGATATACATAGCTCAAGATAGTCTACCAATTATATGAAACCATGTGATGACGTTATATAATTTTAGGAAAAATTTCGTCTTAATTTTTTATCAAGCAATGTATTTGTTGTTTTTCTTAAAAATAATGAAATGCATTTTATTTATTTATAATATATTTACACTATATTTCTTTTCTGTTAAATAATGGTGCTCCATATGATGAAACACTTTTTTCACTTTTTCACTCTTTTCTGCTTTAGTTGCATGTTTACTTCTTATGCTCATTTTGAAAACTTTTTTCTAAACTTCTTTTTCTTCTTTACTGGCGGTTAGCAACAGCGCGTCATTTGTTTCTTATTTTCGCTACGTGACGCCAATTGGAGATTTGAAGGCGAAGCCAGGTCCTTCCCCACCTGGTCTTTCCCACGGACTGAAGGTCTTCCTCTTCCTCTGGTTCCCCCGACGAATACTGCGTCGAATACTTTCAGAGCTGGAGTGTTTCCGTCCATTCGGACGACATGAACTATGTCAATGTCATCGTTCCATCGAATGCGATATTCGCTGTGGTCAACGCTCAAAGAACCATAAATCTTTCGCAGAACCTTTCTAAACCTCACCTTAGTAATTCTTTTGGTGGTTACAAATTACAAACACTTAACTACCATAAATGCAACAAGAACCAAATTTGCTATGTACATTTCTTTTTGGAGAAATCCCATATCTCTGGACCCGACCAAACGATTTCGACAGAGTTTAGTACATGGCATTCCATTTTCAATGTCACATTGTGACACAAATTTAAATTTTACTTGATTCATTCAGTTTCTAGTACACAAATCAAGAAGCAATTAATATAACGGGATAAAAGTATGCATCAATAATGTCTTCAGCGTGTGCCACCTTATGACCAAAACATTTTTTAACTCAATAAAAACTGTTTAAGCCCCTGGGAATCGAATATTTAGACCCCGGTACCTATAGTTGAGTTTCGATAAAAATTTCGGTCAATGTGTGATATATATAACTAAAGTTAAGGGATAATACATACTTCAGTTATAATCGTATGTCTGTGTGTCAAAAATGTTGAATAGGACCAATACTTCCCTCAGACTCCATATACTTAATATAAAGATTTTCGAACATGACATGGTGACATGGTTCCGCATATATCGGTCAATAAGCGAGTTATCCCAATGAAAACAAGTGAGCGTGTTTTACTCATAACAGTGTATCTTTGTGCCTAAAAAAGATAACTTATATCAGGATTTTCGAACATCCGGCTGACTTTACTCTATATGATTGGTTTTACACTTTAAAGTATTTCCCCGCCTTTGATTCTTCCAAGTCGCATGAGTATAAAATATTCGGTTGCGCCTGAACTTAGCTCTTCCTTACTTGTTTTAAATGAAAATGGTTTGCTCATTTATATTTTCAAATATTTTTACATTTTGGAACTTC